>NC_082646.1:49986366-50289397 GCF_028023285.1 Balaenoptera ricei | reverse complement strand
CACTTTGCTTTCTATTACTCAGAACCAATCAATTGTGATAAAAAAATATTTGTCTCAATAGGGAGTCATTTTTATCATAGTCCCAGCAAAACATTAGAAAACAAAGCCATTTAATGTTGCACTACAAGTTCTAGAGAGCAAGAACTTTCAATTCTAGGTAATAACATTTTGTTCAGGATTTCCTTGGCAGCAATTACATAATTCATATTTAATAAACCTGCTCTGTGTTCCCACAAAATTTTGCATCCATCTCTACTTTAGCACTTGATATTAATCTACTTGGGTGCTACTTGAGTGCATGTCTGTCTTCCTTCTAGATAATTACCTACTTTAGGGCAAGGATCTGGTCTCATTCATTTCCCCCATAAGGCATTTAGTCAGTGGGTGTTGAATGGATGTTGTCAAATAATCTGACATAGCAACACCAAACCAATCCAAGCCAAACAAACATCAAGCTGTCTGAAACCATGTGGAATAATCATTTTAAAGAGTTTCCCAGGTATCTTTGAGCTTAATCCTTTAAAATAAAAATTTTATTTTGCATGGAAGCCTTTCTAAAATATGCTTGTTCCTTTCCTCTTAAGGAAATCACACAAAATAATTTAAACTACTTTGAACATTAATTATTTCTCTGCTATAGCAGAATAATTGCTTCAGACAGTTTACCTCATGCACAATGGTCTCAGACTATGGCACTTTTTATATTTTTATGTTTGCTTTTTGCTTTTAATTTTTCTCTCCCTGCCTTCTTTTACTATCAAACTGTGAGATTTCACTCCTCAGGATCATGAATGTGTCTGTCAATAGGAATTGCTCCCTATATTTAATAACTTTCATTTTGGGGGTACTTACTGACAAGCAGTGTGCTAAGCACTTTATTTGCATTATTTAACTTAATCCTGACAAATATCTAAAAGAATGCAGAATTGGCTCTAGCTCCTCAGAGCACTTTTTCTGTTTTTACTGACATGTTCCTCATGAGTAAAGCTGTATAGTTTATTCTAAATATTTGGGTTATAACTAAATGTGGCTGAATTGTTATCATCCCTTTTTTCAGCCCCTTTCAAATGATTTTATTTCAGTTAGCACCATTACAGTGTGGGTAGATACTTCACTGTTTATTACCCTATTCGTACACTCTTACTTAATGTTTAAAATAACACATAATTGAGACTGCTAATGTCTCTCAAAAAGCTCTATGTGATGCTTATATCAGATAAATACTTGGTAGGAAAGGTTGAGAGTAGAAATAGGGGATAATTGATGGTTTTCAAACTGATGGCAAAGAATGTATATTTGCTCTGTGATGCAGAATTACAAGTAATGGGTAGAATTTTAAGAAAGCATGCTTTTATTCCATCATGGGAGAACTTTCTAACAACTTGAACAGTCCCATAATGGAAATAGTAAACTCTATATCTCAATGCTATACTTTTAAAGTAGCCTGGCATTCCAACCATACAGCTACTGGCCTGTTAAAGTATCCCAGGCAAGTATTTGCTTCAATCTAGTTCTCACCTGGATCCTTTCAGTTACAAGCCCACTACTTCTTTGTTGGAATTATATTTGCATTTTGTTGCTCAGCGTCCTGACTTTCAACTTCCTCCTTGTAACCTCCAGCTTGGATCTGCCACACCCACACTCTCTACTTTAGACTGCCTCAGAAAGTATGTCAGACCTGGTCCTCAGTCCACTAGCTCACACTTAGCTGACCTGCTCAGGCTTCTGCAATGGTAGAGAAATTTGGGATGACACTGGATGGGATACTACATAAAACATCCTGCGTTGGATAAGTCCTTTAACTAGTTGAACAATAAGATTCCTTAAAATTCTTAGGATTCCATGATACCCCAAGAAACAGAAAGAATCACGACTACAGATTGTGGAGTCAGAGAGAACTGAGTTTGGGTTCATAATGTTCTACTGCATTGCAAAATATAGTAAATAATAGGACCAACTTCACATGATTATTGAAAGAATTAACTGAGATAGTGTATGTAAGAGTTTAGAATACAGTTAAAATGCTTAATAAATGTTAACTGCTCATAGTAGTGTTAACATTAGGCCAGTAGCAAGTATAATGGTACTGGTTCCAACCTTGAATCCATCACAAACAGAGAAGAAAAAGAATTAAATGAAGGTCTGTTCTTGATCTATTTGTTTTGTGATTTGTGTCCAGGAACACAACCTATCATTCTGTGAAGTATGTAGCAGAAAATGGACTGCCTAGGATTGAATCCTAGCTCTTCTATCTCCTACCTGTGTGACCTTGGGCAAATCATTTAAAGCTTCTGCACCTTAGCTTATTCTTCTGTAAAATGAAAGTAATACTACCTATCTTATATGACTGCTATGAGAATTAAATGACTTAATATATGTAAAATGCTTAGATAACTGCCTGGAATATAATAAGTGCTACATAAGTATTGTATAATATTAGCTATTATTAAATGTGTTAGTACTTATATCAGTTAGGGTTCTCCAGAGTAACAGAACTAATAGGAGAGAGTGACAGAGATACAAAGAGAGACTGATTTTAAGGAATTGACTCTTGTAATCACGGAGACTGCTAAGCCTGAAATATATAAGGCAGACCAGCAAGCGGGTTGGAATCTCAAGAGGAGCTGGTGTTGCAGTCTTAAGGCAGAATTCCTTCTCTGGGAAACATCAGTTTTTGCTTTTAAGGCCTTCAACTAATTGCATGAGGCTTACATCTATTATCAAGAGTAACCTCCTTTATTTAAAGTCAACCAGTTGTATGTTAAACACATGTACAAAATACCTTCACAGCAACATCTAGATTAGTGTTTGATTAAATAATTTGGTGCTATAGCCTAAATAAACTGACACATAAAATGAACCATCACCGTACTATAAAGAAATCTCCTGAATATTTTGTATTATATACTTCTTTAAGAAATTAGCTAAGCCAATGACTTGAGGTGTTAAAGGCTTTGGGTTTATGACTCACTTGCTCTTGTAGGCTCTGTACAACAGAACTCCTTAGGTTTTCCTGCTGGAATGATACCTGGTATTATATTAAGTGATTCATTTTTCATCTGGTTGTAGAGAATGACCACGACAGATTTCAAAATAAAACAACTTTCTTTCCTTAAATAACAGAGGTTTATTCATATGTTAAGCCATGATCTTGTGTTATTTACTTTCAATCACAGTTGCAGACATACAAATATGTCATATAATTACTAATAATGAAATTATAACTGAGAACAGTACTGTATGTGAAAATTTCATAAAATGTTTAACTGATAGTGCATTAATATAGATTTTGTAGTCCCCAAAACACCCTGGAATATGTTCTTTTTTTTTTTTTTTGGCAGATGTTTACAAGAGTGTTATTCATAATTGCCAAAACTTGGAAGCAACTAAGGTATCCTTCAGTAGGTGAATGAATAAACATACTGTGGTACATCCAGACAATGGAATATTATTCAACACCAAAAAGAAATGCACTATCAAGCCATGAAAAGACATGGAGGAAACTTGAAAGCCTATTACCAATATATTTTTAAAGCATTTCTTCCCACAGTGATCAACATGGGTGCCAATACTGAGAGACTAATTTCTCTTACAAAAGTACTGCAAATATCATAATTAAAGAAAACAATTCAACCACAAATTGAATACTATATTTTCCAGGAGACTAGAATGTGTTCTCAAACATATTACAAGTGCAACATTGACAGACACAATTTTAAACACAGTGTTTGAAAATTTCAGAGTATAAAATTAGTGGAACAGGGATGGACCTTCAAGATGGCGGAGGAGTAACACATGGAGATCACCTTCCTCCCACAAATACATCAGAAGTACATCTACATGTGGAACTACCCCTACAGAACACCTGCTGAACGCTGGCAGAAGACCTCACACTTCCCAAAAGGCAAGAAAATCCCCACGTACCTGGGTAGGGAAAAAGAAAAAAGAAAAAACAGAGACAAAAGAATAGGGACGGGACCTGCACCTCTAGGAGGGAGCTGTGAAGGAGGAAAAGCTTCCACACACTAGGAAGCCCCTTCACTGGCGGAGACGGCGGGTGGGCTGGGGGGAAGCTTTCAAGCCACGGAGGAGAGCACAGCAACAGGGGTGCAGAGGGCAAAGCGGAGAGATTCCCACACAGAGGATCGGTGCTCACCAGCACTCACCAGCCTGAGAGGCTTGTCTGCTCACCCACCAGGGTAGGTGGGGCTGGGAGCTGAGGCTCGAGCTTCGGAGGTCAGATCCCAGGGAGAGAACTGGGGTTGGCTGCGTGAACACAGCCTGAAGGGGGCTAGTGCGCCTCAGGTAGCGGGGAGGTAGGCCAGGAAAAAGTCTGGAACTGCCTAAGAGGCAAGAGGCCATTGTTTCAGGGTGCGTGAGGAGAGCGGATCCTTCCCTGTCTGCCCAAAGAAGGCAGAGCACCACCTAAACGAGCTGCAGAAACAGGTGCGAGCCGCAGCTATCAGCTTGGACACCAGAGACGGGCATGAAACGCAAATGCTACTGCTGCAGCCACCAAGAATCCTGTGTGCAAGCACAGGTCACTATCCACACGCCCCCGCCCCCGCCCCCTCCCCCCAGGAGCCTGTGCAGCCCACCGCTGCCAGGGTCCCGTGATCTTCCCCGGCAGGGGGGTGGAGCACACAGTGTGCCTCAGGCTGCTGCAAAGTCATGCTGGCCTCTTGTCACCACAGACTTGCCCCTCATTCCACTTACAACTACCATAACCTTCCTGCCCCCCGGCATGAGTGAGCCAGAGCCCCCTAATCAACCGCTGCTTTAACCCATCCTGTCTGGGAGGGAGTAGAAGCCTGAGGGCGACCTACACACAGAGGTGGGGCCAAATCCAAAGCTGAACCCCAGGAGCTGTGCCAACAAAGAAGAGAAAGGGAAATCTCTCCCAGCAGCCTCAGAAGCAGAAGATTAAATCCCCACAATCAACTTGAGATAACCTGCATCTGTGGAATACGTGAATAGACAATGAATCGACCCAAAATTGGGGCAGTGGACTTTGGGAGCAACTGTAGACTTGGGGTTTGCTGTCTCAGACCAACATTTCTCTGACTTTTATGTTTATCTTTAGTATAGTTTTTAGAGCTTGTTATCATTGGTGGATGTGTTTATTGGTTTGGTTACTCTTTTCATTTTTTTTATTACTTTTTAAAAAAATTTTAATATTATTTTATATTTTTAATTTTAATTATTTTATTTTATTATAATTCTTTCTTTCTTTTTTTCTTCTTTTTCTTCTAAGTCATGGGGCTGACAGGGGCTTGGTGCTCTGGCCGGGTGGCAGGCCTGAGCCTCTGAGGTGGGAGAGCTGAGTTCATGACACTGGACCACCAGAGACCTCGCGGCCCAAAGTAATATCAATTGCTGAGAGCTCTCCTAGAGATCTCTGTCTCAACGCTAAGACCCAGATCCACCCAATGGCCAGCAAGCTCCAGTGCTGGATGCCTCAGGCCAAAACACCTAGCAAGACAGGAACACAACACCACCCATTAGCAGAGAGGCTGCTTAAAGTCATATTAGTTCACAAACACCCCAAAACACACCACTGGACGCAGCCCTGCCCACCAGAAAGACAAGATCCAGCCCCACGCACCAGAACACAGGCACCAGTCCCCTCCACCAGGAAGCCTACACAACCCACTGAACCAACCTTAGACACTGGGGGCAGACACCAAAAACAACAGGAACTACGAACCTGTAGCCTGCGAAAAGGAGACCACCGAACACAGTAAGTTAAGCAAAATGCGAAGACAGAGGAATATGCAACAGATGAAGGAGCAAGGTAAAAACCCACCAGATCAAACAAATGAAGAAGAAATAGGCAGTCTACCTGAAAAAGAATTCAGACTAATGATAGTAAAGATGATCCAAAATCTTGGAAATAGAATGGAGAAAATACAAGAAATGTTTTACAAGGACCTAGAAGAACTAAAGAACAAACAAACAGTGATGAACAACACAATTACTGAAATTAAAAATACTCTAGAAGGAATCAATAACAGAATAACTGAGGCAGAAGAACGGTTAAGTGAGCTGGAAGATAAAACTGTGGGAATAACTGCCAGGGAGCAGAATAAAGAAAAAAGAATGAAAAGAATTGAAGACAGTCTCAGAGACCTCTGGGACAAATTTAATGCACCAACATTCAAATCATAGAGGTCCCAGAAGAAGAAGAGAGACAGAAAGGGTCTGAGACAATATTTGAAGAGATTATAGTCAAAAACTTCCCTAACATGGGAAAGGAAATAGTCAATCAAATCCAGGAAGCAAAGAGAGTACCATACAGGATAAAACCAAAGAGAAACATGCCAAGACACATATTAATCAAACTATCAAAAATTAAATACAAAGAAAAAATATTAAAAGCAACATGGGAAAAGCAAAAACTAACATACAAAGGAATCCCCATAAGGTTAACAGCTGATTTTTCAGCAGAAACTCTGCAAGCCAGAAGGGAATGGCAGGACATATTTAAAGTGATGAAAGGGAAAAACCTACAACCAAGATTACTCTACCCAGCAAGGATCTCATTCAGATTCGATGGAGAAATTAAAACCTTTACAGATAAGCAAAACTTAAGAGAATTCAGCACCACCAACCAGCTTTACAACAAATGCTAAAGGAACTTCTCTGGGCAGGAAATACAAGAGAAGGAAAAGACCTACAAAAACAAACCCAAAACAATTAAGAAAATGGAAATAGGAAACTACATATTGATAATTACCTTAAATGTAATAGGATTAAATGCTCCAACCAAAAGACATAGACTGGCTGAATGGATACAAAAACAAGACCCATACATATGCTGCCTACAAGAGACACACTTCAAACCCTAGACACAGGGTTTCAGACACATACAGACTGAAAGTGATGGGATGGAAAAAGATATTCCATGCAAATGGAAATCAAAAGAAAGCTGGAGTAGCAATTCTCATATCAAACAAAACAGACTTTAAAATAAAGACTATTACAAGAGGCAAAGAAGGACACTAACTAATGATCAAGTGATCAATCCAAGAAGAAGACATAACAATTGTAAATATTTATGCACCTAACATAGGAGCACCTCAATACATAAGACAAATGCTAACAGCTATAAAAGGGGAAATTGACAGTAATACAATAATAGTAGGGGACTTTAACACCTCACTTTCACCAATGGACTGATCATCCAAAATGAAAATAAATAAGAAACCAGAAGCTTTAAATGACACATTAAACAAGATGGACTTAATTGATATTTACAGGACATTCCATCCAAAAACAACAGAATACACTTTCTTCTCAAGTGCTCATAGAACATTCTCCAGGATAGATCATATCTTGGGTCACAAATCAAGCCTTGGTAAATTTAAGAAAATTGAAATTGTATCAAGTATCTTTTCCAACCACAATGCTATGAGACTAGATATCATTTACAGGAAAAAATCTGTAAAAAATACAAATACATGGAGGCTAAACAATACACTACTTAATAACCAAGAGATAACTGAGGAAATCAAAAAATACCTAGAAACAAATGACAATGAAAACACGACGACCCAAAACCCATGGGATGCAGCAAAAGCAGTTCTAAGAGAGAAGTTTATAGCAATACAATCCTACCTCAAGACACAAGAAACATCTCAAATAAACAACCTAACCATACACCTAAAGCGATTAGAGAAAGAAGAACAAAAAAGAACCCAAAGTTAGCAGAAGGAAAGAAATCAGAAAGATCAGATCAGAAATAAATGAAAAAGAAATGAAGGAAACAGTAGCAAAGATCAGTAAAACTAAAAGCTGGTTCTTTGAGAAGATAAACAAAACTGGTAAACCATTAGGCCGACTCATCAAGAAAAAAAGGGAGAAGACTCAAATCAACAGAATTAGAAATGAAAAAGGAAAAGTAAAAACTGACACTGCAGAAATACAAAGAATCAGGAGGGATTACTACAAGCAACTACAGACCAATAAAATGGACAACCTGGAAGAAATGGACAAATTATTAGAAAGGCATAACCTTCCAAGACTGAACCAGGAAGAAACAGAAAATATAAACACCAATCACAAGCACTGAAATTGAAACTGTGATTAAAAATCTTCCAACAAACAGAAGCCTAGGACCAGATGGATTCACAGGTGAATTCTATCAAATATTTGGAGAAGAGCTAACACCATTCCTTCTCAAACTCTTCCAAAATATAGCAGAGGGAGGAACACTCCCAAACTCATTCTATGAGGCCACCATCATCCTGATACCAAAACCAGAGAAAGATGTCACAGAAAAAGAAAACTGCAGGCCAATATCACTGATGAACGTAGATGCAAAAATCCTCAACAAAATACTAGCAAACAGAATCCAACAGCACAGTAAAAGGACCATACACCATGATCAAGTGGGGTTTATCTCAGGAATGCAAGGATTCTTCAATATATGCAAATCAAACAATGTAATAAATCATACTAACAAACTGAAGGATAAAAACCATATAATAATCTCAATAGATGCAGAAAAACTTTTGACAAAATTCAACACCCATTTATGATAAAAACTCTCTAGAAAGTAGGCATAAAGGGAACTTTCCTCAACATAATAAAGGCCATATATGACAGACCCACAGCCAATATCGTTCTCAGTGATGAAAAACTGAAACCATTTCCTTTAAAATCAGGAACAAGACAAGGATGCTCACTTTCACCACTATTATTCAACATAGTTAAGGAAGTTTTAGCCACGGCAATCAGAGAAGAAAAAGAAATAAAAGGAATCCAAATCGGTAAAGAAAAAGTAAAGCTGTTACTGTTTGCAGATGAAATGATACTATACATAGAGAATCCTAAAGATGCTACCAGAAAACTACTAGAGCTAATCAATGAATTTAGTAAAGTAGCAGGATACAAAATTAATGCACAGAAATCTCTTGCATTCCTATACACAAATGATGAAAAATCTGGAAGAGAAATTAAGGAAATATTCCCATTTACCACTGCAGCAAAAAGAATAAAATATCCAGGAATAAACCTACCTAAGGAAACAAAAGACCTGTATGCAGAAAAGTATAAGACACTGATGAAAGAAATTAAAGATGATACAAACAGATGGAGAGGTATACCATGTTCTTGAATTGAAAGAATCAACACTGTGAAAATGACTATACTACACAAAGCAATCTACAGATTCAGTGCAATCCCTATCAGACTACCAATGGCACTTTTCACAGAACTAGAACAAAAAACTTCACACTCTGTATGGAAACACAAAAGACCCCAAATAGCCAAAGCAATCTTGAGAAAGAAAAATGGAGTTGGAGGAATCAGGCTCTCTGACTTCAGACTATACTACAAAGCTACAGTATGGTACTGGCACAAACACAGAAATATAGATCAATGGAACAGGCTAGAAGGCCCAGAGATCAACCCATGCACATACAGTCACCTTATCTTTGATAAAGGAGGCAAGAATATACAATGGAGAAAAGACAGCCTCTTCAATAAGTGGTGCTGGGAAAACTGAACAGCTACATGTAAAAGAATGAAATTAGAACACTTCATAACACCATACACAAAAATAAACTCAAAATGGATTAAAGACCTAAATGTAAGGTCAGACACTATAAAACTTTTAGAGGAGAACATAAGCATAAAACTCTATGACATAAATCACAGCAAGATCCTTTTTTACCCACCTCCTAGAGAAAAGGAAATAAAAACAAAAATAAACAAATGGGACCTAATGAAACTTAAAAGGTTTTGCACATCAAGGAAACCGTGAACAAGACGAAAAGACAACCCTAAGAATGGGAGAAAATATTTGCAAATGAACCAACTGATAAAGGATTAATCTCCAAAATATACTACCAGCTCATGTAGCTCAATATCAAAAAAACAAACAACGCAATCCAAAAATGGGCAGAGAATCTAAGTAGACATTTCTCCAAAGAAGATATACAGATTACCAACAAACACATGAAAGGATGCTCAACATCACTAATCATTAGAGAAATGCAAATCAAAACTACAGTGAGGTATATCACCTCACACCAATCAGAATGGTCATCATCAAAAAATCTACAGACAATAAATGCGGAGAGGGTGTGGAGTAAAGGGAACCTTCTTGCGCTGTTGGTGGGAATGTAAATTGGTACAGCCACTATGGAGAACAGTATGGAGGTTCCTTAAAAAACTAAAAATAAAACTACCATACGACCCAGCAATCCCACTACTGGGCATATACCCTGAGAAAACCACAAGTCAAAAAGGGTCAGGTACCACAATGTTCATTGTAGCTCTATTTACAATAGCCAGGACATGGAAGCATCCTAAGTGTCCATCAACAGAGGAATGGATAAAGAAGATGTGGCATATATATACAATGGAATATTACTCAGCCATAAAAAGAAATGAAACTGAGTTATTTGTAGTGAGTTGGATCGACCTAGAGTCTGTCATACAGAGTGAAGTCAGAAAGAGAAAAACAAATACCATATGCTAACACATATATATGGAATCTAAAAAAAGAATGGTTTTGATGAACCTAGGGGCAGGACCAGAATAAAGATGCGAACCTAGAGAATCGACTTGAGGACACGGGGTGGGGGAAGGGTAAGCTGGGACGAAGTGAGAGAGTAGCATTGACATATATACACTACCAAATGTAAAATAGATAGCTAGCGGGAAGCAGCTGCATCACACGGGGAGATCAGCTCAGTGCTTTGTGACCACCTAGAGGGGTGGGATAGGGAGTGTGGGAGGGTGACGCAAGATGGAGGGGATATGGGGATATATGCATACATATAGCTGATTCACTTTGTTATACAGCAGAAACTAACACAACATTGTAAAGCAATTATACTCCAATAAAGTCGTTAAAAAAGCAGAAAACAAACAAAAAGACAAACAAAAAAGTAAACAAACAAAAATTAATGGAACAAAAGTATGGTGGGAGAGAAAGGAAGGTGCATATCATTCATTTTACAAAGAAATTCTCCACTTAAAATGTGGAATGTGTTCCTGAACCAGTGTTACAAGTTGGATAATCATACATCAGAAATTTTCTGTAACACTCCCAGTTTCAATTACTGTGCCCAGTTTCATATTTTTATATAGTTTGAAAACTATAGTACTTTTAGATAATAATATAATCAATTTATTTATCCAATGAACATTTAGTAAGTGGCTACTATATGTGGGGATCTGGGCTAGTACTAAGGGTATGTAAGCCATATACACATGGAACAGTTCCTGAGTCCATAATATTGTAAAGGACTTCTACCTTGCTCACAAATAACTATAATATTGGGTTGGCCAAAAAGTTCGCTCGGGTTTTTCCGTAAGATATGGAAAACCCAATCGAACATTTTGGCCAACCCAATACATTGTGGAAAGTGCTAATCTCCCTAAGAGAAAAAATACTAAGCTGATTCAAAGAAAGACTATACTTCTTGATAAAAATATCAAGTCCTTTTGAGGTTTCCATATAAACTCTCCATGGACAGAGTCTAAGGCAGGTAGACTTCCCTAGACCTACTCCCATGTCATACAGGTGTCATGACATAAAGCTTATAAAGTATGAATATTTGAAATATTTTTCACAGTTACATTTTTATTTTTAAGTTATTGATAGTTCTACCTCATGAACAAATCTCATTCCCTCACCATAATATTTTCAGAGTTGGATTGACCCCTTACATACACTGCAAGCTCCTTTCTCTATGGGAGGAAAACTTTAGGGAATGTGAAGACTTCTATGTGTTTTTTGCCAAGATACTCTGCCTGTTGAATTAGGCTTGGAATTGTAAAATTGCATAATTCCAAAAATGGCAAAAAATGAATTTTTAAAGAGAACAAGTTATTAAAATGGGTAAGCAATCGACCCATATCAATTCTGTAGCAGGAAAAATAGTCCCTCCACCCTAACCATTCTCTCCAAGACTGCTAATGACCCAGTAACATCTCTGACTCTGAGAGTAACACAATCTGTTAATAAGGTTCCTGCACAGGGAAGGATGTAGAACTACACGACATCATTTTAAGCCCATAACTGTCTCATAGTCTGCCACATAATAAGTACTTTAAAGGACAGAGTAAGCTGTTAACCACCATGACTCATTTTTGTACTTTTAACAAACTCCTTGTCTAGAACTAGAACCTTTTCCCTGGGTCAACCAGGAAATTTTAAGACAGGCTTCTAGTACAATATATATATATATATAGAAAAACAGCGTATTTTTCTTAGACATCAAGGAAAGTAGAGTCAATCATCAATAAACATTTATTGAGTACTTACTGCCTAATGAGCTGTAAATAAACCATATTACAGCTGTATGGACAAATTTAATACATGATATCAGGCTGCTCAAAATCTAACAGGTGAAGCACTTGAGCAACTAGTTCTAATAAAATACAATGAACCCTCTAACAGAGGCCTTGAGCAGCACACAGGAGAGAAGAATTTGTTCTACAGGAGAGCAGAATTTGTTCTACTTGAGGTCATTAGAAGACTGGTGATAGACAAGTAAGCCTTTAAAAGATTAAGCAGGAAATTTCCAGATGAAAACAAAGGGAAGAATATTTCAGACAGAAGAAGGAACAAGAACAAGGCTTAAGTTAGGCTTAACTTAAGTTTGGGCCAGACTATAAAGGCCCAAGGTAATTGCTATGTTAAGGAAATGGAACAACAGTCAGTAATCAATAAGGATCAATAGGTAGTTTTTAAACTGTTGGATTATGGAGGTTGAATTAAAAGAGGAGAGACTAGATTATGAGGATCAGTTAGAAGCCTGTTGTCAAATCTCTTAGCAAGATTCTATGAAAGACTGAATTAGATCAGTGGCACTGTGGATGAAGAGGAAGGTCAAACTTAGAGAAATTTCAAAGTGATTAAAATTAGTGGAATTTTACAGTTAAATATCTATACACTATCTCAATAATATATCCTTTAAGGTCCAGTGATTCCAGTAAGTATGAATGTGATCCACTTTCATTACATTTGAGCAATATCAGGTAGAAAACTAAAGTACTCTCACTATTTTGGATCAGATTATTAGAAGATTAGCTAGAATACTCCAAAGAAAATTATTACTTTAAATTATTCATAGATAACCTTCAACCTCAGCAAAGTAACCACCAGCTCCATTAAGTTACTCACAGGTTTCCCTAGGTAACTAATTTTGTCACTAGGATTTTCCTTTCTTTTACAAGTTAGTTTGACCGTGTTTTCTAAATTTAACATAATTTTGTTCTTTATAAGTCAAGTTATTACCCAGGAGAAATGATACTTGTAAAGAAAAATCCACTATTCAGTATCCTTAAGAAGGGAAATGCATAATTCTCCAGGTACTCAGTTGAATATTTTCTAGTGTGACAGCCACGCAATTGGTCTCCCTGCCACCAGTTTCTCCCTTCTCCAATCTATCATGCATGATGCTGCCAGCTGAATCTTCCTCATCATAGCTGATAATGCTACTTCCTTACACAAAAACTTTCTATTGCTCACAAATGCCTAAAGAAGAATGTCTAAACTCTGTAGTATTGTAATTAAAGCTCTCAATCAGTTAAAATCACCTATCTTATTCTCAGCCCCCGTGCCTGCTGAACCTGACTACTTGTTATCCATAAAGCCTTTCCCCTCTCTTCCTAGGAAGGGACATGGGATGTCAGGCACATGTTTATTAATCCCCATGACACCACATTTTACTATGTGATGTTGATCAAGTTACTTAACTTTTCTGAGGTTTAGTTTCATCTTCTACAAATTAGAAATAATAATATCTACCTACCACCTCAAATCCTATTTAAAAAAAAGATAAGCAATCAATCAATAAAATGCTTACCTTGCTGGATTATTATAGAGATTAGGAGATAATACATGAAAAGTGCCTAGCCCGGACTTCAATTATAGGTAGCAGGTTTTATTACTCTTCCAAGCCTTCACTTAGTTTTCTCTATCTGGAACACCTGTCTCTTCAACCAAAGTCTTAAGCATCACACAAACACCAGTGCTAATGCTACCTAGCCATGAAACCCATCTCCAATATCCTAGTAAAAATTGCTCTTTTTCTCCTGTAGTGTAATGGGAAAATCCCTGCCTTGAGTCAAACTCCTAACTCCATCACTTTCTAACAATATGATTCTGGACAAGTTGCCTATCCACAGCTTCCTCATTTCTAATATGGACAGTGACGTCAACTCTACCTGGCCTACTAAACCGTTTTGAGAATCAATTAAGATAAGTGGTATTTTCAAACATGTAATGGTCTATACATATGAGACACTGTTTCTCCTACTAAAGAATAAGATCAAAAAAGAAGCCTTGGTCTTCCGCATCTTTATCACTGATATAAAGAAAGATATCAAGTCCAAGAAGAAGAAAATAACTAGTATTCAGGTCAGGAATTAGAAGACTGGAAGAAAGAAGGAATCAAGTGAAAGGGACAAGTCAAAGGGAGCTGGGCAGAACTGAACTGAGGCTATAAAGAAGGTGTTCCTGAGGTTCGCTTTTACAAACCAGTTGTGTGCAAAGGCAGGTGGCAGCTTAAAGACACTACACATAGCAGATATTCTACAACTGATAGCAAAGGGAAGGGAAGGAGGGAGAAAAGTGAGGGAAAGAAAGGGAGAAGAGGGAAGGGGAACAGAAGGGAAGACAGTTTCATCATTCCTTATAACGGCTAATTTCTGTGTTTCTTGCCAGACTGTTATAACAAAAACATTAACTAGTAGTTTAAAGCTTATGTTTGAGACCATCCTCTTCTTCAAGGTTCCCTTTCCCTGATTCTGCCTCTTCTCTCCACTCCACATCTCTCCCAACTCCCATTTATCATTTATTCCCTACCTCCTTCCTACCATTACCCAGGTCCCCCGTGCCAAATAATTACTCTTTTTCCACCCACTCTCTCAAACAGACAAACAAAACAAAACAAACAAAAACTACTGTTCTTATTTAAATATCAATATGGAGCTCTGACAAGCTCATGCAAGAGCCTGCTAACAGCAGTATTGTCTTACAGCAGGTATGCACATTTTAACAGGAATAACTATTATTCTCTTTCTCCTGTTCAGCTCCACCAAACTACCCATGGAAAGAATTCCAAGTAACAGCAATGGGCATATGAGAAGATATTTGGACGTCATATAGTAATGATGATATTATCTTATATTCACATAATGCTTCAGCTTTGCAAAATGCATTCTCATCTATTATTTGATCTGAATCCCCAGGGAGGAATGATGAAATAGGAAAATAAAATCCTATTTTTACCACACATTTTAATATAATGCAGTTTACAGAATTCGGTTTTCAAAACTTTCTTATATACATCCTTTCATTTGCTTCTCCCTAACATGTAGGATTTTTTTTTCTCCATTTACTGATGAAGTAAATGAGACTCAGAGATGTGAAAGGACTTTCCATAAGATCATATCAAAATAGCTGCTATTTATGGAGTATTTATTAGGTTCAGGAACTGTACTAAGTACTTTATATGCCTTATGTATTATTCATTCTTCACAACAATCTTATGAGGTAAGCATTATTATTATTTTAACATTCTACAGATAAAGGAATTGACGTTCACAGAGGTTAAGTAATTTGGCCATGGCCACAAAACTAACAAATGGCAAAACCAAAATCCAAACACAAAGGTCTCAGATGGCTCAATTTTTCTGTTGTGCCAAGCTTCCTCCTTCCCGGCCCAAGGCTGTTACTGCAACATGGTTTAATAATTGTTCAGTAATATAAAAATGCTTTCTTTCTGTTACCAAGTAAGAATTGCAGGCTTCAGCTCAGCAATTCAAGCTCTGTGGAAAAAAACAGACTAATATATATAAATTCTTAAAGCAGAAGTGGGGAGGATGCTATGTCCACTTCTTTCACAAAAGAATAAAAGATAGAAAACTCACCATACCTGGGAGCTAAAAATCAGTTAAAATAGTGTTAGCAGATAGAAGAAGAGCAATATGTGCCTCAGCATAGACCAGAATAGACGAGAAAGATAAATCACTTACAGCTCAGGAAAAATCGCCTAAAGAACAAACAAATGAACAAAATCTAACTTCAAATTGTATGCTTACTTTAAAATGTTTAAAACAAGGAATTTCTTTTGTTTTATTCCTAAAGTAAAGGCTGAATGAATAATTTCCAACTTGTTTCAAAACTTCAATAACTCAACACGGAACAGCTCTGTTATGATGCTGCTGCTGCCACCTTGTGATATCAACAACATATTACAGGTTAAATGCTTTAACGGGGTGGCAAAAAACTTTTTGATCTACATTTTCCAAAAACCTTATATAAATCAGATTTTTAGTTAAACAGTTAGAATTTTATCATGCACATGCTGAGGAAGTGAGAAGAGAGATCTCTCCCTCTAGGCACCCGAGATGAAATTTCAAGAACTAATAGGTGGAGCTTATGTTTAAAATGATCCCAGGCTGAATGCAAACAGGTAAATGTCACTTTCTTTCAAGACAAGAAAAGTCTAAAACCATGACCTCCAGGTCTTTTTAAACTACATACTACTAAAACTATGTCAAAGCTTTTACTTTGGGGATCATCTGATTTTGTTTCAAGGGAGAAATCAGTCATTGGGGGGCACACTACAGGGACTTCATAGGATCCAAAACAATGACTCCAGTATCCTTGCTATCCACTTCAATAGACATTAAATATAGACCTACAGTAAAGAAGCGTGTGGAAAATAATGGCAAGTCAAGCCAACCCAGGCAAAAATAAAATATTTCTAATTCCTAAAAACATAAGATTCTGCATGCCTTTTGGGAAGGTCTAATTAAGTCATTCATATGTTCAAAACCTTCCAATAGTTTCTCACTTCTCTCAGAGTAAAATCTTTCCAGTAGCCTATAAGACTGTACATAATCCGGTCCCCTTATTACCTCTTTGACCTCACCTTCTATTCTTCTTCCATTTTTCCCCTCAGCTGCAGCCAAACAGGCTGGCCTCACTATTCATGAATATACTAAGCATGCTCCCACTATAGGACCTTCATACTAGCGATTCCTCCACCTGTAATGGTCTTTCTCCAGATAATCTCACAGATAATTCCATTACCATCCTTCACGTTCTTTGCTCAGATATCACCTTGTCATTGAGGTCTACACTGACCACTCAGTTAAAATTGCTATCCCTTGTAACCAGCATTCCTAATGCCTTTCAACCATATTTATTGTTCCCATAGCAGTCATCACATACTAATGTATTATATACTTTATTTAATTTTGATAATTACTTACTGCTTGTCCCCTCCACTAGATTATAATGGGTATGCAATCAAAAGAAATGTTTTCTGTTTGTTGATATATATCTATTCTGACATATAATAATATACTCAATGAATATTGGTAGAGAGCAATTATGCATTTGAAATAAAACTTTAATATAAAGATCTTAGCTCTTAAAATTCTATCTGCTCAGATAGAAGTTCTCAGGGTTATCAGCTATTAGGTTGAACCACATAAAATTGCCATTTTTGTGGGTGAAAAATGTTGATTATAAGCAATTTCATGGGGTCCAATGTATATTTATCACCATGACTTTTATAGTAGAAAAAGGCCTGAAACAACATAAAATGTTTTCTGGTCATGTTGTAAAATATAGCCTTCTAGTGACTCCTTGTCAACCTGAGGGGTTTTTTTCTCTTTCTCTTCAGAGCAATTATCAGAAACTGCCTTGTGGTTTTTTTTCTTCTTACTTGTTTATTTTCTGTCTGCTCCCCACCTCACACCCAGTAGAATTTACTCTCATCACCTAGAAAAGTACCTGAACATAAAAAGCACTTGATAAATATTTGTTGAGCAAAATAAACTTGATGACTTGAAAATAAATATATATACATATATTGGCAGAATAAATTAATAAATAATGTTATCCTCACTAAGAACTGAGGTTTGGTGAATCAGCTAGAAAAGGACAATTTTCATAAACTAGGACTATGAGAAATGGAATCAGACAAAGAGGAAGATAGCTGGAATAACAAGATCTTTCATCAGAAGTCTTAGGGAAAATGTTGCTTCATAGGGCTGGAAATAGCAGGTATCTTTCCTGATCTAGGACCCTCTCACAATATGAAGGGACTTACCATTATACCTTAAGCCCTGCCTATTGAATAATTACCCCAAACTCTACCCTCAGGAACTCTAATGTCACCAGAATAGTCTCCTTAGTAAATTAGAGACAGAGGACTGAGCAGCGAAGCTGATGCTTCCCTCTATCTTAAGAGTCTTCCCTCAGTTTGTGTGGGGATACAGGAGGGAGATGAAAAGAAGTTTTCTCCATCTCTTCAGAAAGTAGTAATATGGAAGGTCCATGCTACCAAATAAGGGTCAGAGGGACAACCAACGGAAACAACATAAACTCATTCTAAAACTCTACGTAATGGATAACTCCTGATCTAGCCAACTTCTCCTTTCCCCTTTTAATAATAGAAAGATTCTAAAGAAATCTGTACTCAGAGAAATAACTCCTATTATGGAAATGGAAGTAGACTGAACCAAGCACAGCCATATTAGAAGACAGCTGGAGAAATACTGCCAAATGATCAGCTATGGAGTATCAAACCAGGATTATCTTATACATAGAGATATACACTACCTCGGGAGTATTTCAGAGTGAGTTTTTCTTTTTTTTTCTTTTCTTTTATTAAAACCCTAGAAGACATAATTGATCTGTTAAGAAGAGCCAGATGGGAAGCAATGGGGTTAATACAAGTAAAACATTTAGAACACTGTCTGGCAAATAAATAGCACTGTATAAATGTTTACTAGTATCATCCATATTTCTAATCTCAATTCTATAATAAGCACTCTTTTACACACATTTACACTGTATTAAAAAAAATAGCTAGAAGGAAATATGCCAACATGCTAGCAGTGGTTACTTCATGGTGAAGAATTACATGACAGAGCTTTGATTTTTCTACATTCCCTACCTACTTTAATGTATTCCACATTTCAGTCAAACAGAACTAGTTGTAATCTCCCATATACATCCCATGCTTTACCATTTCTCTGACTTAAATCAGGCTGGTCTCTCTGCCTGGAGCACACTTTTTGCCTCTTTCTACACACTCTATCCATCCTTCAAGGCAACAGTAATAGTAGATAAAAATTATTGAGTTCCTACTATGTACCAGGCACTATATTAAGCACATTACATAGATAATTTCATATAATAACTTCAAAGCCCTTTGAGGTAGGTACAATTATTTTCCCTGCTTCATTGATTAGGAACCTACAGTTTAGAATGATTGAATAACTTATTCAAGGTAATATAGCTTGCGAGTGGCAGGAATAAAATATATAAACCAGATATATTTGACTACAAGGTTAGTGTTTTAGTCACCATCCTCATGCACTCACCTTAAAAGCCCAGACTCTCGACTGGAAAACAAGCTCCTTGAGGTCAGGGTCAATGGAAAAAAACATATGTTTTAAATTTCAGTGTCTCCCAGTGAATGTATCTAGCACAGAGTCTAACAAAAAACAGTAGCTTAGACAATAAATATTTAAATGAAAGACGTAATGGATGAGTGAATCATTCTATTAACTGTCACTTGGGCTATGCCCTTATTTTAAAAATACAGCTCACTGTCATGGAAGATTCAAATGGTCCTGGCTAAAAAGGTGGAGCAAACTTCAGAATATTTGTTCTTAGGAAAACTTGCTATAAGCCAAAATCATATAACTAAACTTCTAAACAAGTAATTGATAAAATGGGAGAAATATTCTAGGTGCTAGAGTAAAAGCGATAAACAGACAAAAATCCTTGCCCTCATGCAGCTAATATTTCATTGTGAGGGGAAAAAATGTTTAATTCTTGTGACAATTCCATTTTAGAAGAAGCAGCTGAGATACAGTGGGATTAAGTAATTTCCCCAAAATTCACACAACCAGTAAGTGGTGGAGCTTGGAGTCAAACCCAAATGGTTTGACTGTAGAGGGCTTGCTCTTAACAAAACGTAATGCTCCTCTGATAGATAATGAAAAGTGCAATGAATAAAAACAAAGCAAGGAATGATAACAGGGGTTCTGGGCAGGTGAGAAGGATATTTTAAGTAGAATGGGGTAGGAATCACTGAGAAGGTGACATTGAAGACTTGAAAGAGATGACTCCCCTTCCCCATGCAGCTATCTGGAGAAATAGCATTTCAGGTCAAGGACAAAGCAAGTGCAAAACTTCAAGGTTCTAAGTATTTGAGGAGCAGTGACGAGGCTAGAGAAGCAGGACAGGAGTGAGTGAGGACTAGGATTTAGATCTGAGAGGTAACTGTGGCCACAACTTGTAGGGCTCCACAGGTCACTGTGAGGAAATTAACCTTCACTCTGAGTGGAAAGATACTGGCAGGTTTTGGCAAAGGAGTCACACTGTCTTATGTTCCACCAGAAATGCTAAAACCCTCTCCTCTGTGAAGGTTTCTAGATTGCACGTACACTGTTTGAAAACAGGGCAGTAGAAAACCAGCCACTTAAAATTATATTAAGTATGATACAGTGTCATACTACATGGTACAAAATTCCAATCTCATTTTTCCATCACTTCTGATTTATTTTATAGCAAAATACTGAAAGTAGAGAGACACTACCACAGAATCAAAAATATCAAAGAACTACTGAGTTGAATTGCAAGGCAAGATGTACAGCATTTTTCACAAGTATCTTTTAAAAACAAAGGTTTCATAAGGTACAAACTTCCAGTTAGAAGACAAATAAATACTGGGGATGTAACATACAACATGATGACTACAGTTAACACTGCTGTGTGGTACATTTGAAAATCGTTAAGAGAATAAATTCTAAGAGTTCTCATCATAAGAACAAAACTTTTCTTTTTTCTTTTTTTTCTTTTTGGTAGCTATATAAACTAATGGACGTTAACTAAATTTACTGTGGTAATAACTTCACAATATATGTAAGTGAAGTCATTATGCTATACACCTTAAACTTAAACACAGTGCTGTACATCAATTATGTTTCAAAAAAACAGGGGGAAAAAAAAGGTCTGGTTGAGACTTAAGCTTCACTTTATTTTTTCTTATTTTTCAGAACCTGATTAAGAGATTTCTATCTACTGTCCTCTTTTCTTTACAGTAAATTTTCCTGTAGGAAGCCAGGCATTAAAATTCAAGTTGCAGGATATATGCTACTATCAATGCAGCAAATCTTTCTGCATCTGTTGCAGAAAGACCTAATGACTTATTAATAATGGGTTTTCCTTGCAAATCCTTTTTACCCTACCATACTACAATTGAGTTGCTGTATTAAAGGTCTCCAGACCTTCCAAGGGGCATAAGAACAGAAAGCACAGTCACCATATTTTTGCTTTTAAATTCAAAAACTATAGTCCAGGTATAAGACTGGAAAGATTTATAAGAATATGCAGTTAAATGGAATCTGTTTCTCCCCAACTATATATACGTGGTCCACCTCTCTCTGACCAAAAAACTCATGTTAAAGAGTGAGATAAAAAGAGTAAAAGAAGAGAAAAAGAAAACTTTGAAGAGAATCATTTCGGCTTGCATCCTTCTCCCAACCCTAAGCCTTTAAAGAAGTTCCCTGGCACCAGTGCGGCACAGGAGAATAAAGGGGAAACAATGGTAAAGGAATATCCAGATAGCAAATCCTGAACAGCTTCACAAGATCCCGTCGTACCCCAAGAAGAGCAGGAAGCAGCCAAATGCTCATTTTGCTGCTAGTTTTTGCCCATATACAATAGCTATGAGATACACAGATGGAGTTTTGTTGTTTTTTTTTAAGTGAAGAAGCTTTGTGGTTGGAATGAAGAGGAGGAGCAGATGGTGGAGTGGACCTTAAAGCTAGAGACCAGGTGGAAACATGCATCTCAGCTGCAAATGCCAACTTAAAGGAGTGATGACTACTGAAGATTAGGAAGGAAATGTCCCAATAGGAGTTATCTCACAGTAGATGCTGACTGATGACCATGATGCTTCTGAAGCCAAATCTGGCCTCTTTACCCCAACACCGAATTAAATCTCAGAGACAGAGTTTTGGGTGAGGTAGAAAAGAATAGCCTTATTGCGTTGCCAGGCAAAGGGGGCCACAGCAGGCTAATGCCCTCAAAACTGTGCCCCAACCTGGAGGGGGTAGTGAGAAGTTTTATAGAAATGGTTCAAAGAGGGCGTGATCAGCTCGTGGACATTCTTCTGATTGGATGGTAGTGAGGTAAGTGGGAGTCAGCATCATCAACCTTCTGGTTCCAACCACCTGGGGTCTATGTGCTTGTGGGCAGCATATAGTTAACTTCTCCCACCTGGTGGGGCTTTCAGTATCTGCAAAACAGCTCAAAGATATTGTGTATATCCCTTGAGGGGGAACCAGGACCTTGCCCCAAAGCTGAACTATTGTTTCTCTTTGACTGTTCCTCCCTTGTCTCACGTCCCCTCCCTTCCCTAATTAACAACTCTCTGAAACTGCCCGTTGGAACTCAGAGAAGGACGTGGAGGCTGACTGAAACCTGTACTCAAAGAAATGGGGGACACAGGAAGGCTTTTGTGCCCAGGGGCCCCATATGGTCCTGCTTGGTATCACTTCCTTGCATGTCTCTCCCAGCAACATTATTCAGTCCATCAATAGTAATTGAGGCACTGTCCTCAACACAGTGATATACAGTATTACACAATGTCTCTGCTCTCACTGAGATGCAGTGGCAGAATATGTGCCCCAGGGAATTGTCCCCTCTGAGAAAAAAAGGATGGAGCAGGAAAAGTGGGGGAGTGATTAAGTATAAAGCAGAAATGCTTTGAGAAAACCCAGAATTGACTAAGATTCAAGGCTTCATACCAAGATCATGCTGATTTACAGAAAAATAAAGTTAAAATTTCTATGCACTATTATAGTTCTTTACTTTTCATCTGCGCCAGGCACTACGCTAGGCACTGAGTGTACAATGGTGCCCTTCCTTGTGGAGCCTTCTGCTGGGGTGGCCACACCTCCTTGGCATTAAAATAACACTGACATCTTGCAGCCAGAAGACATTTGATGCCTATCTGTCTTTAAAATATCCAGTCCAATGGTTACTTGCCCTGAAACGTTCATTCTTATGCTGTCAGGTTTTGTCTTTACATTGCCAAAATACTTCAAGAGATTGACTTGACTCTACTAAAACAAAAAACAAAAAACAAAAACACCAGAACACTAAGTTAAATCCTGAATCCATAAAATAAAGTCATTATTTCAACCACTATTCTTGACTTTTGCCTCAGACTAGTAGACTGCAGTTGTCAGAGGATACCTCCTTTTGCATTTTCCTGCATTATCAACGATTTTTAAAGGCTATGGATGTCTTAACAAAACCTTTTTAAAAATAAAGGTACTAGTACATATATAACCCACCAGAAAGTAATATCCCAGTGGTACGACCATTGCCTTAGTGTTTTTGAAACTTCTGTTTCCAGAGCCAATGTACCAGTCATATAAGAATATCATTCTTGTTGATTCAGAAGATATTATCCATGACATCCTTTGCCAGCTTTGATCAACTAAGGCATACCAATTTATTCTCCACTCTAGTCCACATCATGGGGAGACTTAGCTAAGAGAATAGAAAAGGAGAAGCATAATGGGATAGGCAAGGAGTCCTAAGGCCAGACTGAAGTTGGGAACCAGAGGATGCTTAGAGGGACTTCTTTCTGGTTTAACATATATTTCTTGACCGTATTATGTGACAAACACTCTTGTGGGTGCTAAGGAATCAGAGAAAAGGGAGATTTATGATTGTTGCCCTTACAGAGCTTACATGTCTTTCCCAGCTGCTTTAAATAAGCTCAGTTTGTTCAAAGGAGGGGATACAAAGTGAGAATTAAAAAACATAAAAAGCATTTGTACTACATCTTCAGAATCAACCTAGGCTAATGTTATTCTAAGCTTTTCTGGTTATGAACTTCATTTTCACTTCATTTCTCAATTACTGTTCTTCACTTAGACCATTTTAGCAACAACTTAATTTGGACTCACTTTCCAAACTTTGACTTTAGAAAGCCGACCCCCACAGGACAAGATCCTCAGCTGTCCTGGCCCAGGTCAATGAGACCCCAAATAAGAGATGCTTTTCCCCTGTGCCCACTTCTATCTTCAGTGAAATAAACCAGCCAGAACTGTCTCTTTGCCTCACATAGCCCATTAAGGAAGAGTGATGAGACTTACTTCAGAAGCATATTGATTGAAGTTAGTGTGCATTCATGTTCTTATATTTTGGGTATAACTGGCCAATATTTAAGTCATCATAGACTGACGACTTCCCAAACAAGGGATTTTAAGATGTATAGAATAGAGTTAAAAGAAACCCTAAATTGCACATGGAAAAACCCAGATTACATTAAATATATTTTGCCTATCCTCATTTTGATGTTGAAAAATAAATAAGCTAATAACCACGTGAATTTTTTTCTCATCATTCTTCCTTATATTGCTGGTATCTGTTCATGAACCTATTAAAAGTCTTGATCTATATGGATTCAATCAAGTAATCTTTTAGATAACCACTGAGTAAATAGCTTAAAGGATTTTTTTAATGAGTTTTCTAGGTGACATATTTGTTGAAAGGATACTAATCATAAACCAAAGTCATTACATGTATATATCAATTCATGGAAAATCTTTATCCCTAAGAAAATCTACATATAGCAAGATCGTGTAAATTCAATCATTTGAATATACAAAAAGCCCATAAAAGTAGATAAAAAAGAGATATAATAGAAAAATGAGAAAACAATATGAATAAATTCACAGAAGAGCAGATTAAAATACCCAACAAACATATGAAACAATGCTAAAATTCACTAATAGTCTGGAAACAGGAAATTAAGTTAAAAATGAAGCATCACTAAGCTTATTAAACTGGCAAAAATTAAGAAGAGCAGTAACACCTATTGCTGGGATAGATATGAGATAAAATTGTACTGACATGCAGTGTCGGCAGAAATTTGAAAGGTGAAATCAGTCTGGCAACACTTATTTAAATTAAAAATTTGCATACCCTTGAAGCCAGAAATACCACCCCTGAGAATCTATCCTATAGATATAAAAAGCATCAGTAAGTTTGAATGAACATACAATCATTAGATTGCAGCACTATTCATAGTGACAGAAAACTGGAAACAGTAAATTCCCATTAAGAGGGGAATGACGGGCTTCCCTGGTGGCGCAGTGGTTGAGAGTCTGCCTGCCAATGCAGGGGACACGGGTTCGAGCCCTGGTCTGGGAAGATCCCACATGCCGCGGAGCAACTGGGCCCGTGAGCCACAACTACTGAGCCTGCGCGTCTGGAGCCTGTGCTTCGCAACAAGAGAGGCCGCGATAGTGAGAGGCCCGCGCATCGCGATGAAGAGTGGCCCCCGCTTGCCACAACTAGAGAAAGCCCTCTCACAGAGACGAAGACCCAACACAGCCAATAAATAAATAAATAAAATTTAAAAAAAGAGGGGAATGACTGAATTAATTATGATAGACTCAATATGAAATTATTCATCCATGAGAAGAATGAACTAAAGCTATACCAGACAACCTGAAGAAACATTCAAATAATATGAACATTTTTTGAGAAACAGTTACTGTGCAAATTCTGTGTGTATATGTGTGTGCATGCTCCAGTATGGATATATATATAGAGATATATATATACACAACATATATATATATATATATATATAATATACACACACATATATATATCCATCTCCAATATACATGTACATAGTTTATATATGAATACATATTATATGAGTGAAGAAAGATTAAACACATTAATCTTTGTACCTTGTACGTGAGAAGGGTAGAGCTAATGCGGCATAGGAAGGAAACAAGTAAAAGAAGAGACATGCAAAAATGAAAGTTTTAAAAAAAAACTTCATTTAGAATAAAAAGCATATATTTGATAATTTATACAAAATTAGGTATATGTCTGGGACTACGCATCTAGAAATTTACTAAAAATAATTTTTAAAAATTCAAAAAGAGAAAATATCAAAGCAATAAGAGGCTACAAAAAATATAGGAGAATACTTAACTAACTAATCCTGGAATGAGGAAGCACAAAGCAAAAAGAATTTTTTAAAAAAGGTGGCAAATTGTATCACATAAAAATTTTAAATATTTTGAATGTCAAAAAGCACTATAAGCAAAATTAATAGTAATCCACAAACTAGAAATATTGCAACAGTTATGACAAAAGGCATATTTCATAAATAAAATGCTCTTGCAAAACCAAAAGAATTCTAGCACCACTTAGAAAAATGGACAAAGCACTTGAATAAATCACAAAAGAAATATAAATAGCCAATAATCATAAGAAAATACAGTTCAGGGCTTCCCTGGTGGCGCAGTGGTTGAGAGTCTGCCTGCCAATGCAGGGGACACGGGTTCGAGCCCTGGTCTGGGAAGATCCCACATGCCGCGGAGCAACTGGGCCCGTGAGCCACAATTACTGAGCCTGCGCGTCTGGAGCCTGTGCTCGGCAACAACAGAGGCCGCGATAGTGAGAGGCCCGCGCACCGCGATGAAGAGTGGCCCCCACTTGCCGCAACTAGAGAAAGCCCTCGCACAGAAACGAAGACCCAACACAGCCATAAATAAATTAATTAATTAAAAAAATAATAATACTGCACAGAAACCAAGGGGTTATATGAGAAAATCTCTTAAGTAGCCTGTAAGACCTGAGTTTCTATATCCCTATAAGCACACACACAAAAAAAAGAAAATACAGTTCAGTCTCAATAATAAATAAATAATTTCAACCTAAAGCATTAAGTAACAAATTTTATCTATTAATATGACAAAATACTTTAAATAGTTAATGCTACTAAGGGTATAGGTAGATATGCCTTTTCAAACACTGCTGGTAACACCTTTCCACAAAGTACTTTGACAATTTGTCACAAGAGTCTTAAAAATGTCAATATCCTTGGCCTCAGTAGTTGCATTTATAAAATCAACCCTAATGAAATAATTGGAAAAAGCACAAGGGTTTATATACATGGATGGCCATTACACATTGCTCAGAGCAGAAAACTGGAGAGAGCTTCAATTCTGAATGGAGAACTGCTCAAGTAACTTCCAAATGGTAGAATATAATACAGCCATTAAAATACTTTCAAAAAAATATTTTAAAATATTTAATGACATGATATGGGTAAATACTATTAGTACAGCATTCAGTTTATAAGTCATAAAAACACCCTATTTTATGTACATATATTTGCACAGAAAAAAAGACTGAAGAAGTCAAAATAATTACTTCTAGGTATTGAAATTAAGATGTTTTGATGCTTTTAAGTATTTTATGAATGTCACATAGTTGGTATCTATGAATTAACACATTATTGTCACTGTTAACTTTTTCTTCAAGGAATCAAGGTAATTATTAGACTCAGTCTTACTCAGTTTCCAAATCAATTCTGAGCAGGATGGAAAGTACATCAGAGGCCTCAATCTTAACAATTCAAAGATTAGGCAATCAAAGTGCCATTGATTAGCACTAGGATTCCATGTACCTTCCAAATCAGCTACACAACCCCGATTTTGACAGACTGTGTGTGTGTGTTGCACACACACACACTACTACCTGCCTTCAAAGTACGGACTGCCACTTAAAAACATCACTGATCAGCCCCTGCCTCCATATTAACCTCAGCTATGAAAATGAGACATACCTCAACTTCCCTTACTCCTTCGTAACTGTTAACCCCAACAGTAGTCTCCAAACTTTTGATTCCACAATCCTATGTGTAAAAAACCATTTGAGCATACAATTCTAATAGCTTTATTAATTTTTTTGGAATTTTATTTTATTTATTTTTTATAGAGCAGGTTCTTATTAGTTATCTATTTTATACATATTAGTGTATATATGTCAATCCCAATCTTCCAATTCAACACACCACCACCACCACCCCCGGCCACTTTCCCCCCTTGGTGTCCATACGTTTGTTCTCTACATCTGTGTCTCAATTTCTGCCCTGCAAACCGGTTCATCTGTATCATTTTTCTAGGTTCCACATAGATGTGTTAATATACGATATTTGTTTTTCTCTTTCTGACTTACCTCACCCCGTATGACAGTCTCTAGATCCATCCACGTCTCTACAAATGACCCAATTTCGTTCCTTTTTATGACTGAGTAATATCCCATTGTATATATGTACCACTTCTTCTTTATTCATTTGTCTGTAGATGGGCATGGAGGTTGCTTCCATGACCTGGCTATTGTAAATAGTGCTGCAATGATCATTGGGGTGCATGTGTCTTTTTGAATTATAGTTTTCTCTGGGTATATGCCCAGTAGTGGGATTGCTGAGTCATATGGTAATTCTATTTTTAGTTTTTTAAGGAACCTCCATACTGTTCTCCATAGTGGCTGTATCAATTTACATTCCCACCAACAGTGCAAGAGGGTTCCCTTTTCTCCACACCCTCTCCAGCATTTGTTGTTTGTAGATTTTGTGATGATGCCCATTCTAACTGGTGTGAGGTGATACCTCACTGCAGTTTTGATTTGCATTTCTCTAATAATTGGTGATACTGAGCAGTTTTTCATATGCTTCTTGACCATCTGTATATCTTCTTTGGAGAAATGTCTATTTAGATCTTCTGCCCACTTTTGGATTGGGTTGTTTGTTTTTTTGATATTGAGCTGCATGAGCCGCTTGCAAATTTTGGAGATTAATCCTTTGTCCATTGATTCGTTTGCAAATATTTTCTCCCATTCTGAGGGTTGTCTTTTCATCTTGTTTGTAGTTTCCTTTGCTGTGCAAAAGCTTTTAAGTTTCATTAGGTCCCATTTGTTTATTTTTGTTTTTGTTTCCATTACTCTAGGAGGTGGATAAAAAAGATCTTAGTGTGATTTATGTCAGAGTGTTCTTCCTGTGTTTTCCTCTAAGAGATTTATAGCGTCTGGGCTTACATTTAGGTCCCTAATCCATTTTGAGTTTATATTTGTGTGTGGTTTAGGGAGTGTTCTAATTTCATTCTTTTGCATGTAGCTGTACAGTTTTCTCAGCACCACTTACTGAAGAGACTGTCTTTTCTCCATTGTATATCCTTGCCTCCTTTGTCATAGATTAGTTGACCATAGGTATGTGGGTTTATCTGTGGGCTTTCTAACCTGTTCCATTGATCTATATCTCTGTTTTTGTGCCAGTACCATATTGTCTTGAATACTGTAGCTTTGTAGTATAGTCTGAAGACAGGGAGTCTGATTCCTCTAGCTCTGTTCGGTTCCCTCAAGAATGCTTTGGATATTCAGGGTCTTTTGTGTCTCCATACAAATTTTAAGATTTTTTATTCTAGTTCTGTTAAAAATGCCATTGGTAGTTTGATAGGGATTGCATTGAATCTGTAGATTGCTTTGGGTAGTATAATCATTTTCACAATATTGATTCTTCCAATCCAAGAACATGGTATATCTCTCCATCTGTTTGTACCATATTTAATTTCTTTCATCAGTGTCTTATAGTTTTCTGCATACAGGTCTTTTGTCTCCCTAGGTAGATTTATTCCTAAATACTTTACTCTTTTTGTTGAAATGGTAAATGGGAGTGTTTCCTGAATTTCTCCTTCAGATTTTTCATCATTAGTGTATAGGAATGCAAGAGATTCCTGTGCATTAATTTTGTACCCTGCAACTTTACCAAATTCATTGATTAGCTCTAGTAGTTTTCTGGTGGCATCTTTAGCATTCTCTATGAATAGTATCATGTCATCTGCAAACAGTGATAGTTTTACTTCTTCTTTTCCAATTTGTATTCCTTTTATTTCTTTTTCTTCTCTGATTGCCGAGGCAAGGACTTCCAAAACTATGTTGAATAACAGTGGTGAGAGTGGACACCCTTGTCTTGTTCCTGATCTTAGAGAAAATACATTCAGTTTTTCACCATTGAGAATGATGTTGGCTGTGGGTTTGTCATATATGGCCTTTATTATGTTGCGATAGGTTCCCTCTATGCCCACTTTCTGGAGCGTTTTTATCATAAATGGGTGTTGAATTGTGTCAAAATCTTTCTCTGCATCTATTGAGATGATCATATGATTTTTCTTCTTCAGTTTGTTAATATGGTGTATCACATTGATTGATTTGCGTATATTGAAGAATCCTTGCATCCCTGGGATAAATCCCACTTGATCATGGTGTATGATTCTTTTAATGTGTTGTTGGATTCTGTTTGCTAGTATTTTGTTGAGGATTTTTGCATCTATATTCATGAGTGATATAGGTCTGCAATTGTCTTTTTTTGTAGTATCTTTGTCTGGTTTTGGTATCAGGGTGATGGTGACCTCATAGAACGAGTTTGGGAGTGTTCCTTCCTCTGCAATTTTTTGGAAGAGTGTGAGAAGGATGGGTGTTAGCTCTTCTCTAAATGTTTGATAGAATTCACCTGTGAAGCCATCTGGTCCTGGATGTTTCTCTGCTGGAAGATTTTTAATTACAGTTTCAATTTCATTACTTGTGATTGGTCTGTTTATATTTTCTATTTCTTCCTGGTTCAGTCTTGGAAGGTTATACCTTTCTAAGAATTTGTCCATTTCTTGCAGGTTGTCCATTTTATTGGCATAGAGTTGCTTGAGGTAGTCTCTTAGGATGCTTTGTATTTCTGCGCTGTCTGTTGGAACTTCTCCTTTTTCATTTCTAATTTTATTGATTTGAGTCCTCTCCCTCTTTTTCTTGATGAGTCTGGCTAATGGTTTATCAATTTTGTTTATCTTCTCAAAGAACCAGCTTTTAGTTTTATTGATCTTTGCTATTGTTTTCTTTGTTTCTATTTCATTTATTTCTGCTCTGATCTTTATGATTTCTCTCCTTCTACTAACTTTGGGTTTTGTTTGTTCTTCTTTCTCTAGTTCCTTTAGGTGTAAAGTCAGATTGTGTATTTGAGATGTTTGCTGTTTCTTGAGGTAGGATTGTATTGCTAAAAACTTCCCTCTTAGAACTGCTTTTGCTGCATCCCATAGGTTTTGGATCATCATGTTTTCATTGTCATTTGTCTCTAGGTATTTTTTGATTTCCTCTTTGATTTCTTCAGTGATCTCTTGATTATTTAATAACGTGTTGTTCAGCCTCCATGTGTTTGTGTTTTTTACGTATTTTTCCCTGTAATTGATTTTTAATCTCACAGCGTTGTGGTCAGAAAAGATGCTTGATATGATTTCAATTTTCTTAAATTTACTGAGGCTTGATTTCTGACCCAAGATGTGATCTATCCTGGAGAATGTTCCATGAACACTTGAGAAGAAAGTGTATTCTGCTGCTTTTGGATAGAATGTCCTATAAATATCAATTAAATCTATCTGGTCTATTCTGTCATTTAAAGCTTGTGTTTCCTTATTAATTTTCTGTTTGGATGATCTGTCCATTGGTGTAAGTGAGGTGTTAAATTCCCCCACTATTACAGTGTTACTGTCGATTTCCTCTTTTACAGCTGTTAGCACTTGCCTTATGTATTGAGGTGCTCCTATGTTGGATGCCTATATATTTATAATTGTTATATCTTCTTCTTGGATTGATCCCTTGATCATTATGTAGTGTCCTTCCTTGTCTCTTGTATCATTATTTTAAAGTCTATTTTATCTGATACGAATATTGCTACTGCAGCTTTCTTTTGATTTCCATTTGCATGGAATATCTTTGTCCATCCCCTCACTTTCAGTCTCTATGTGGCCCTAGGTCTGAAGTGCGTCTCTTGTAGACAGAATATGTATGGGTCTTGTTTTGGTATCCATTCAGCGAGCCTGTGTCTTTTGGTTGGAGCATTTGATCCATTCACGTTTAAGGTAATTATCGATATGTATGTTCCTATGACCATTTTCTTAATTGTTTTAGGTTTATTTTTGTAGGTCCTTTTCTTCTCCTGTGTTTCCCACTTAGAGAACTTCCTTTAGCATTTGTTGTAGAGTTGGTTTTGTGGTGCTGAATTCTCTTAGCTTTTGCTTGTATGTAAAGCTTTTGATTTCTCCATCGAATCTAAATGAGATCCTTGCTGGGTAGAGTAATCTTGGTTGTAGGTTTCTCCCTTTCATCACTTTAAATATGTCATGCCACTCCCTTCTGGTTTGTAGAGTTTCTGCTGAGAAATCAGCTGTTAACCTTATGGGAGTTCCCTTATGTTATTTGTCATTTTTCCCTTGCTGCTTTCAATAATTTTTCTTTGTCTTTAATTTTTGCCAATTTGATTGCTGTGTGTCTCGGCATGTTTCTCCTTGGGTTTATCCTGGATGGGACTCTCTGTGCTTCCTGGACTTGGGTGGCTATTTCCTTTCCCATGTTAGGGAAGTTTTCGACTATAATCTCTTCAAATATTTTCTCGGGTCCTTTCTCTTTCTCTTCTCCTTCTGGGACCCCTATAATGCGAATGTTGTTGCGTTTAATGTTGTCCCATAGGTCTCTTAGGCTGTCTTCATTTCTTTTCATTCTTTTTTCTTTATTCTGTTCCGTGGCAGTGAATTCCACCATTCTGTCTTCCAGGTCACTTATCCGTTCTTCTGCCTCAGTTATTCTGCTACTGATTCCTTCTAGTGTATTTTTCATTTCAGTTATTCTTTGTTCATCTCTGTTTGTTTCTTCTTTAATTCTTCTAGGTCTTTGTTAAACATTTCTTGCATCTTCTTGATGTTTGCTTCCATTCCTTTTCTGAGGTCCTGGATCATCTTCACTATCATTATTCTGAATTCTTTTTCTGGAAGGTTGTCTATCTCCACTTCATTTAATTGTTTTTCTGGAATTTTATCTTGTTCCTTCATGTGGGACAAAGCCCTCTGCCTTTTCATCTCATCTATCTTTCTGTGAATGTGGTTTTTGGTCCACAGGCTGCAGGATTGTAGTTCTTCTTGCTTCTGCTGTCTGCCCTCTGGTGGATGAGGCTATCTAAGAGGCTTGTGCAAGTTTCCTAATGGGAGGGATTGGTGGTGGGTAGAGCTTGCTGTTGCTCTGGTGCTCAGAGCTCAGTAAAACCTTAATCCGCTTGTGTGCTAATGGGTGGGGCTGGGTTACCCCCCTGTTGGTTGCTTGGCCTGAGGCGACCCAACACTGGATCCTACCCGGTCTCTTTGGTGGGGTTAATGGCCGACTCTGGGATGGTTCATGCCAAGGAGTACTTCCCAGAACTTCTGCTGCCAGTGTCCTTGTCCTCACTGTGAGACACAGCCACCCCCCACCTCTGCAGGAGACCCTCCAACCCTAGCAGGTAGGTTGGTTCACTCTCCTATGGGGTCACTGTTCCTTCCCTTGGGTCCCGATGCGCACACTACTTTGTGTGTGCCATCCAAGAGTGGAGTCTCTGTTTCCCCCAGTCTTGTCGAAGTCTGTCTCATTGTCGCTTCTCCTTTGTCTTTGGATGTGGGGTATCTTTTTTGGTGAGTTCCAGTGTCTTCCTGTTGATGACTGTTCAGCAGTTAGGTGTGATTCCAGTGCTCTCACAAGAGGGAGTAAGGGCTCATCCTTCTACTCCACCATCTTGAGAGATGTCTCTCTAATAGCTTCATATTTATTTTTAAATATACATGTATTACTGTTATATGTTATAAATAATTAAATATATGTTATAAATTACCTAAATATAAAAGATTATAAATAATGTGATAAAAAGCAATATAAATGGGAGTTCTATTATTTTGTTCCTATTCCCAATGAATCATTTTATTTGCCCCAGGATATACGGCTCTTCTACAGACATCACAGCCTTAGACCACACTCTGCAATCCCACTTTCCATCTCCTTCCCCCATTGCATCAGAAGCATGTCCTGAAATTCAAGAATGCCTTATTTTGTGTTGGCGAAAAAGTGCCTTTGGTTTTTAAGTAAAAATAAAAGACATATTTTTCATTTTTGCCAAGAACTTTATTGAACAATGTATTCAACCTTTTGTTCCACTACCTTCAGCCATTTTTCAGGCAACTTCATAATTCTGTCTTCCCAAAACTTTTTATCCTTTTCAGCAAAGAACTGTTCCAGGTGCCTTTTACAGTCTTCCAGAAAACTGAAATTTTTTTCCATTAAGAAAGTTTTGTAAAGACCGAAATAAACGGAAATTTGAAGGTGCAATGTCTGGTGAATATGGTAGATGAATCAGAACTTCCCAGCCAAGCTGTAAGTTTCTGCTTGGTCATCAAAGAAATATGCAGTCTTGCATTATCCTGATGGAAGATTATGCGTTTTCTGTTGACTAATTTCGGACACTTTTCATTGAGTGCTGCTTTCAGTTGGTCTAATTGGGAGCAGTACTTGTTGGAATTAATCGTTTGGTTTTCTGGAAGGAGCTCATAGTAGAGGACTCCCTTCCAATCCCACCATATACACAACATCACCTTCTTTAGATGAAGACCAGCCTTTGGTGTGGTTGGTGGTGGCTCATTTCGCCTCCCCCACGATCTCTTCCATTCCACATTATTGTACAGTATCCATTTTTCATTGCCCATCACAATTTGTTTTAAAAACAGAACATTTTCATTACGTTTAAGTAGAGAATCAGTGAAGAGGTTTTTTTCCCTTAACTTATGTGGAACCCAAACATCAAAGCGATGAACATAACCAAGCCGGTACAAAATAATTTTCAACACTTGATTTGGATATTTTGAGTATGTTGGCTATCTCCCACGTGGTATAATGTTGATTGGTCTCAATTTGATCGCTATCAACTTCAACTGGTCTACCTGACTGTGGAGCATCGTCCAGCGTGAAATCTCCAGCACAAAACTTTGTAAACTACTTTTGCCATATTTGATCAATCACAGCACCTTCTCCATACACTGCACAAATCTTTTTTTGCATTTCAGTTGCATTTTTACCTTTCTTGAAATAATAAAGCATAATAGCTGAAAATGTTGCTTTTTTTCTTCCATCTTGAATATTAAAATAGCTAAACAAAAATTCACCAATTTTAATGTCTTTTTTATAATGCACACTGATATGACAGCTGTCACATACAATCTAGCAAAACTGTTTCGAATGAAGTTAAAGACAACTAAGTGCTACTAGAGTCATCCTACAGAAAAAACCGAATGAAACTTTTGGCCCACCCAATACTTGAGTCAGCTCAAACTATGACAATATTCATAACAGAACTCACTTATATAATATGAAGAAACATGTCCTTCCTATGCCTATTTTATCTTTTGGCAAAATCTGGATTTTCAAATGTAAATATTATATACAGCATGGTATGTAATACTGGTATGTAATATTGGCAGTACGGTATGTAACTAAGTTTCTGTTATTACTGTTCACATTTGTTGATAATGATTACTACTACTGCAACAATTACCACTACTAACAACTACTACTTCTTTACTGGTATAAATAATTTTGGTATTTACTAGTATAAATAAATATTTAGTATTTTCAAAAGTTTCAGTAATATACCTCTACAGACTTTTGAAGGTTTTCATGGCATGGAGCAAGAAGGGATGTCTTCTCCCATTTCTGTGCAACTTGATTGGCTTCTTCTATCTTCTGCTCACAACTTTTTTGAGAATTTAGCAATGTCATCTCATAAAATTCTTGAATATCTGTAAAGAAATGCAAGGGAAAAATCGAAATGTCATATACCACCTCACAGATAGCTTCTCCAGGTACATGTATATGGAAAATTTTGCTGATTAAAAAAACTACATAACTATGTATTCAAAGAAAAACAACATTAATAGAGGAAATCCTAAAAATTGCATTTTTACCTGCATGAAAATTCTTATAGCAACTTTATTAAGAACTGCAAAAATTGGAAGAAATCAAAATATCCTGCAATTAGTGAATGGATAAACAAACTGTAGTAAATTCATTTAATGGAATACTATTCAGCAATAAGAATGAATGAGTTATCAAGCCATGTAAAAACATGGATGAATCTTAAATATATATTGCTAAGTTTAAAAATGCCAGGCATATAGCTGGGCTACACAGTGTATGATTCCATTTATATAATTTTTGGAAAAAGCAAAACTAAAGAGACAATAAAATGGTCAGTGATTTCTAGAGGTTCTGGGAGAGGAGAGGAGGGTTTAATAGGTAAATCACAGGGTGATGAAAACATTCTGTAATAATAGTGTAATGGTGGGCACCTAACAAGAAGCATTTGTCAAAACCCAAAGAATTTTACAGCACAAAGAGTAAACCAAATGCATGCAAATTTAAAAAATCATTTAGGAGGTCAGGGAATCCCAAGATGCGCAGAATGTGACAAAAGACTCTAACTATATTACAAATGAATGAAATAACCTCACTGAAGGCAGTAGGAGAAACAGTTGATAACCTAAAAATGAGTAGAGACTGTAAAACCAAAGACAAAGAAACTACACAAAAGCATCCTAGTCTATATTCTAGTTGGTAAATTTGTTTCTCCTGGAATCCAAGTCAACAATTTTGAAGCCACTGTACATATATAACTAGAACTGAACAATTAAATAAATGGATGGCAGATAGTGGGAGGCAGGTTTCTCACTGTTGGAGTAGGAAGTTACAAAAAAGAAAGTGGGTGGGGTGTCGTACTAGACTGAGTCATATGATTTTGGATTACATTTGAAGACAACATTACAAACTCCTGTTTGGCTTAACAGAGATATGAATAGATACATACAGAAATACTTACAAATATGCATACACACAGGTTAGTATAAACACATATATTCCCTAACTCTGTCTGCTGAAAGGGCCTACAAGTAATGACACTGACGTCTATACAGTCTTCTCCACCAAATGGTAGAGGGTAATGAATAAGTACAGTTGGTATTAGCTTAGAATTGGGGGTATCTATATGAATTCAAAAGTTGAGGAAGGAAGGGAGGGAGGGAGGAAGGAAGCCCAGATATAAACCCACGCACATATGGTCACCTTATTTTTGATAAAGGAGGCAAGAATATACAATGGAGAAAAGATAGTCTCTTCAATAAGTGGTGCTGGGAAAATTGGACAGCTATATGTAAAAGAATGAAATTAGAACACTCCCTAACACCATACACAAAAATAAAGTCAAAATGGACTAAAGACCTAAATGTAAGGCCAGACACTATAAAACTCTTACTGGAAAACATAAGCAGAACACTCTATGACATAAATCACAGCAAGATCCATTTTCACCCACCTCCTAGAGTAATGGAAATAAAACCAAAAATAAACAAATGGGACCTAATGAAACTTAAAAGCTTTTGCACAGCAAAGGACACCATAAACAAGATGAAAAGACAACTCTCAGAATGGGAGTAAATATTTGCAAATGAATCAACAGACAAAGGATTAATCTCTAAAATATACAAGCAGCTCATGCAGCTCAATATCAAAAAAACAAACAACCCAATACAAAATTGGGCAGAAGACCTAAATAGACATTTCTCCAAAGAAGATATACAGATTGCCAACAAACACATGAAAGGATGCTCAACATCACTAATCATTAGAGAAATGTAAATCAAAACTACAATGAGGCATCACCTCACACCGGTCAGAATGGCCATCATCAAAAAATCTACAAACAATAAATGCTGGAGAGGGTGTGGAGAAAAAGGAACCCTGTTGCACTGTTGGTGGGAACGTAAATTGATACAGCCACTATGGAGAACAGTATGCAGGTTCCTTAAAAAACTAAAACTAGAACTACCATATGACCCAGCAATCCCACAACTGGGCATATACCCTGAGAAAACAATAATTCAAAAAGAGTCATGTACCACAATGTTCTCTGCAGCTCTATTTACAATAGCCAGGACATGGAAGCAACCTAAGTGCCCATTGACAGATGAATGGATAAAGAAGATGTGGCACATATATACAATGGAATATTACTCAGCCATAAAAAGAAATGAAATTGAGTTATTTGTAGTGAGGTGGATGGACTGAGAGTCTGTCATACAGAGTGAAGTAAGTCAGAAAGAGAAAAACAAATACCATATGCTAACACATATATATTGAATCTAAAAAAAAAAAAAAAGGTTCTGATGAACCTAGGGGCAGGACAGCAATAAAGATGCAGACGTAGAGAATGGACTTGAGGACATGGGGAGGGGGAAGCGTAAGCTGGGATGAAGTGAGAGAGTAACACTGACATATATACACTACCAAATGTAAAATAGATAGCTAGTGGGAAGCAGCTGCATAGCACCGGGAGATCACCTCGGTGCTTTGTGACCACCTAGAGGGGTGGGATAGGGAGGGTGGGAGGGAAGTGCTAGAGAGAGGGAATATGGGAACATATGTATACATATAGCTGATTCACTTTGTTATACAGCACAAACTAATACAACATTTTAAAGTAATTATACTCCAATAAAGATGTTAAAAAAAAAGAAACAAAAGGAATCTATATTGGAAAAGAAGAAGTAAAATTGTCAGTGTTTCCAGATGACATGATACTGTACATAGAAAACCCTAAAGATGCCACCAGAAAACTACTAGAGCTCATCAATAAATTTAGTAAAGTTGCAGGATACAAAATTAATACACAGAAATCTCTTGCATTCTTGTACACTAACAACAAAAGATCAGAAAGAGAAATCAAGGAAACAATCCCATTTACCATTGCATCAAAAAGAATATAATACCTAGGAATAAAACTACCTAAGGAGGTAAAAGACCTGTACTCAGAAAACCATAAGACACTGATGACACAAAAAGATGGAGACACATACCATGTTCTTGGTTGGAATAATCAATATTGTGAAAATGACTATTCTACCCAAAGCTATCTATGGATTCAATGCAATCCCTATCAAATTACCAATGGCATTTTTCACATAATTAGAACAAAAAATTTTGCAATTTGTATGGAAACACAAAAGACCCACATAGCCAAAGCAATCTTGAGAAAGAAAAATGGAGCTGGAAGAATCCGGCTACCTGACTTCAGACTATACTACAAAGCTACCAGTAATCAAGACAGTATGGTACTGCCACAAAAAAAGAAATATAGAACTACGGAACAGGACAGAAAGTCCAGAGATAAACCTGTGTACCTATGGTCACCTAATCTATGACAAAGGAGGTAAGAATATACAATGGAGAAAAGACAGTCTCTTCAATAAGTGGTGCTGGGAAAACTGGACAGCTACATGCAAAAGAATGAAATTATAACACACCCTAACACCATACACAAAAATAAACTCAAAATGGATTAAAGATCTAAATGTAAGGCTGGATACTATAAAACTGTTAGAGGAAAACATAGGCAGAACACTCTCTGACATAAATCGCAGAAAGATCTATTTCGATCCATCTCCTAGAGTAATGAAAATAAAAACAGAAATAAACAAATGGGACCTAATGAAACTTAAAAGCTTTTGCACTGCAAAGGAAACTGTAAATGAAAGGAAAAGGCAACCCTCAGAATGGGAGAAAATATTTGCAAATGAAGCAACCAACTAGGGATTAATCTCCAACATATGGAAACAGCTCATGCAGAGCAACATCAAATAAAACAAACAACCCAATCAAAAAAATGGGTGGAATATCTAAATAGACATTTCTCCAAAGAAGACATAGATATGGTTAAAACGCACATGAAAAGATGCTCAACATCACTAACTATTAGACAAACACAAATCAAAACTACAATGAGGTATCACCTCATACCAGTCAGAATGACCATCTCCAAAAAAATCTACAAACAATAAATGCTGCAGAGGATGTGGAGAAAAGGGAACCCTCCTACACTCCTGGTGGGAATGTAAACTGGTACAGCCACTATGGAGAACAGTATGGAGGTTCCTTAAAAAACTAAAAATAGAGCTACCATATGATCTATGAATCCCACTCTGGGCATATATCCGGAGAAAACCATAATTCAAAAAAATATTTGCACCCCAGTGTTCATTGCAGCACTATTTACAATAGCCAGAACATGGAAGCAGAGGAATGGATAAAGAAGATGTGGTACATATATACAATGGAATATTACTCAGCCATAAAAAAGAATGAAATAACGGCATTTGCAGCAACATGGATGGACCTAGAGATTGTCATACTGAATGAAGTAAGCCAGACAGAGAAAGACAAATATCCTATGATATCGCTTATATGTGGAATCTAATAAAAGGCGACAAATGAACTTATCTACAAAACAGAAATAGAGTTACAGATGTAGAAAATAAACTTATGGTTACCAGGATGTAAGGGGGGAGGGGTAATTTGGAAGACTGGGATTGACACATACACACTACTATATATAAAATAGATAAGTAATAAGGACCTACTGTATAGCATAGGGAATTCTACTCAGTACTCTGTAGTGGCCTATATGGGAAAAGAATCTAAAAAAGAGTGGATATATGTATATGTATAACAGATTCACCTTGCTGTACACCTGAAACTCACACAAGATTGTAAATCAACTATACCCCAATAAAAATTTTTTTAAGAAAAGGTCAGATTTGAAAACAATACAAATCTTCATCAATAGGTGAATGAATAAACAAATTTTGGTATACCCATACAATGGACTACTACTCATCAATTAAAAAAAAAAAAAGCAAAGTATTGATACACACAACATGGATGAATCTCAAAATAATATGTCAAGTAAAAGAAGTCAGACAAAAATTAATGCATCTTTATAATACCAGTTATATAAAATTCTAGAAAATGCAAACTAATCTATATTGACAGAAAACAATTCAGTAGTTGCCTGGGAATGGGGGTGTGAGGGTTGGTAGCAAAGTGTGAGTAGGAGAGATTATAAAGGGACAAGAGGAAACTTTAGGAGTAATGGGTACACTCACTATCTTGATTGTGCTAATAGTTTAACTGGTGTATACATATGTCAAAACATATTAAATCATCTATTTCACATATGTGCAGTTTATTATGTATCAATTACACCTCAATAAAGAAAGCGAAAAAGACAAGATGCAAATTGAGAGAAGATAATTTCATAACATATAGGCAAAGGAACAGTATCCAGACATGTAAAGACCAACAAACCAAAAAGGAAAAGACATGCAAACCAAAAGAAAAAAATGGGTAAGAAGTATAAACAGGGCATTTCACAGTAAACATATATCACTGATAAGCTTGATAAGGGAAAAGATTCTCAACCTTATTAGTGATGATAAATACAAACTAAGATCATAACCAAACACCATCTACACCAATAATATTGGCTAAAATATTACTGTAGCTTAGTATATTCTGATATCAGAGAGGGTGATTCCTCCAGCTCTATTCTTCTTTCTTAAGATAGTTTTAGCTATTCAGGGTCTTTTGTGTTTCCATAAAAAATTTTAAATTATTTGTTCAAACTTTGTGAAAAATGTCGTTGGTGTTTTGATAGGGATTGCATTGAAGCTGTACATTGCCTTGGGTAGTATGGTGATTTAACAATATTAATTCTTCCACTCCAAGAACACGGTATATCTTTCCATCTGTTTGTGTCATCTTTAATTTCTTTCAACAGTGTGTTACAGTTTTCCAAGTACAGGTCTTTTACCTCCTTAGGTAAATTTATTCCTAGGCATTTCACTCACAGATATAGAGAACAAACTAGTGGTTAGCAGTGGGGAAAGGAAAGGGGAGGGGCAATATATGGGTAGGGGATTAAGAGGTACAAACTATTATGTATAAAATAAGTTACAAGGATACATTTTAAAACACTTGGAATATAGCCAATATTTGATAGTAACTATAAATTGAGTATGACCTTTAAAAATTGTGAATCACTATATTGTACACCTGTAACATATAATACTGTATGTCAACTACACTCCAATTTAAAAAAGAAGAAAAAAACAAAATATGGATCAATGGTAACTTATTTATTCCTGATGAGTCTGAATTGCCATGACTACTTTAGAAAACAATCTTGTATTGTCTTGTGAAATTGAACATTCATTTCTCTTATAATCCATTATTTCTACTACTCAGTACATATCCTAGATAAACTCTTACATATATGCACCAGGAAACAAACCAAATGCTCATAGCAGCAAAGATCATGGAGAAATAATTAGAAACAATCGATTATTCATCAAAAGGAAGATGGATAAATGTGGTATGTTCTCAAAATGGAATTTATGTAGCAGTAAAAATGAATGAACTATAGTATCATGAGATAATAGGAACAAATCTTAGAAACATAATGTTGAGTGCAAAAAAGCAAGTCTCAGTATAAAAATATTTTTGTAAAGTTCAAAAACAGGCAAAACTAAACTATAGATTTTCAGGCATTCATACAAACATATGTGAAAAAAAAAAAAATGAGACCAAAGCAAAAAGCACGTGAAAAGTTGTAATTACCGCAGTGCAAGGGATGGGCAAGAAAATGGGATAAAGGAGGAACACATAGGTAGATGCAAATTAATGGTAATAGTCTAGTTCCAGATTTGGGAGGTGATTTCAATAATGTTTATTTTATTATCATGCTATATATATTATATATAAATTACATACATTCTTTTACATGTATTAAATATTACATTTTTTAAATAATGAAGAAAATTTTGACTGTTTCATAAATATTAAGAAGTTCTCAAACTTCATGCACAACTACAACTTTATTCTGCCACTAGCGATAAAGAGGCTGTGAAGTCATGTATGGAAAATGTGTAAGAGCAGAAGGCAAAAGTCATACAGATATAAATTCATACAAATCCTTTCCATATTTTTGAATATTGTAAGAGTTGGTAGGGTATTAATTGATTTGACAAAAGTGAGAAGTATAAGGAATTTTTAAGAAGTAAAATCCAAAAAATAAGATATGTTTATATTATCTGGTCTCAAGCAATAATTAAAAAGAAAAGAAAAAAAGAATTTCTATAAAGGCCTCTGCAGTTACATTTTGTCTAAAGAATAATGGCTTGTAATGAGTGAAATAATTTTTGCAGATTGTCAAATTTCAAGATTCTTTTTCTTTGTATCAATTTTAAGGATGTAAACACTGTTTCATAAGCAGCATTTCCAAGTTGCCAAGTTTTGAAAATATTAGTTGTATAAATTACCCAGAAATAGAAGAATGTATATCACATGAATGTTAAGGATTCATACCAACAAGCTATACTTTGAAACGTAATGGATACCAGTAACTTGATCACATTTAGAAAAAAACCCTGGACAGTATTTTACTACTCAATTTGAAAATCTTACTTAACTTATTACCCCAAACCTGGTGAAGTGTTCAGTCTATTTCACTCCGTCTATTTATAGTCCCTGCCTAAGCAACTACTAGAGAGGAAGAAAGTAGCCTTAATTACATCAAACATTACTTAAATTTGAAGATAATTCTGCAACAAAGGTCAAATATTACTTCTGGTTAGTCAGCATTATTTTTGAATGCCCAGCATATATATGTTTGTCATTCTCCAGGCACCTCTCTTTGGCACCCTCTTGTATCCCCACCATCAAAACCACCACCACCGCTTTCCGTCCATTCGCCACTGCCAAAGTTCAGGCCCTCACCATCTCTTTCTCACACTCTCCACTAGGCCCAGATGCCCTTTCCCACACAAAGAAATCCCACCTCTCCTTTGATGCCCAGTCCCAGTACTCTGCCTTTATAAAAAGGGTATTGGAAGTCAGAGATCTAAATACGAAGTGCCATCAGAATAGAAATTCTGTAAGAATTTCTGTAAGTAAGAAACTAAAACTGAGTTCAGTTGAGTAGGACGTAGGAGAGTCAGAACACCCAAGCAGCAACCACCATAAAGGAAAATATTTGTGTTGGGGGTTGTGGGGGGGAGGGGAAGGTGGGCAGTGATGCTTCTTTCTCCCGTTCCCACAGAGTACTGCTCACATCTATTTGACAGTCATTTCTCATTCTATCTCATATCAGAAGTACTTGTTCACCCACCTATCCTCAATTCAACATTTCAATTCAATAAGTAATTTTTAAGTGTCAGGCACGGCCCTTAGGAATGAAGACCATGTCAGAGCCAGCCACCTATTCTCTACTACCTAGCGTCATTCCTTACACCAAGTAAGCACACAATGAATGCTTACTAATTGTAGCCTTTTTTCATTCCCTCTCTATTTAAGGCTCATAGAGAAGAAACATCATTGAATAAAGTCAAGCCTTTTCACACCCAGGACTGCAGAAAACCTACACATTATTGGGAGTATGTTTCTATGTGATTTGACTACTTGACTATTTGATCACAACTGCAAGCACTTTTTATTTTGCACAGTCCTCCCTCAAATGAAAATGTTTTGCCACCTCTAAGGATACATTCTAAATAAATTCCTCAAATGCTTGAAGGCATACCCATATTGACCTCACAATTATTTTTTAAATAGTCTATAAATTATTATCAAATTTACAGATGAGTGCTTCTCCAACTCTAACATACACATGAATCTCAATCACCTGGAGATTTTGTTAAAGTGCAAATTATGACTAAAGTCAGGAATGGAACCTGGATCTCTGTATTTCTAACAAGCTCTCAGGTGGTACCAATGGCTTCTGATCCACCAGCAACACTGGACGTAAGAAACAGCACCTCTGTGATTAGAACCCAAGGCTTCATACTCTCATTTCAAACATCCCTTACTGAATTATTACAATCCTCTTTCTCTTCAGAGTGAGGGGTCAGGGGAAACCCCAGTAAGAGAAGCAAATTGGCAAGAGAAGAACTCTGCCTGTTGATTGAAAAATTAATAATAACTACTTAGTGAATATTATTGACTAAATTGATTCAGATTCAATTACCTACAAAGTCAACTAAAAGGAACTATATTTCAGTACTCTGCCTTTAGGACACATTAAAACAGAAAAAAATCAACTTCCAGGTGATATCTGAGACAGTCTCTATTCAGTCCAATCTCTCTCTTTGTTTTAACCTACATTCCATAAAGATGAGATCTGGCCTTTGTAAAGATGATTCTGCCGCAGCTGGGTCTTCAACTATCAAACAGCATGATCAAGGGAATTCATAGTAAATAGAACTGTCTTTTTCAGCACACCCTTAAAAACTCATATACTCAAAATATTTCATCTTTTTCCAAGCAGAGACAATCCAACATGACATACTTATTTCAGTGATGGTGCTGTTTCTTCAAAAGATCCTTAGAGATCCTCTTTGAGATATGCCTTCCAGCATCTGAGGAACTTATTTTTAATATCCTCAGAAGTGGCGAGCCTTGTTTCATTTGAAGGAGATTTGATTTTTTTTTTACTGCCAAAACTCACTGGACAAACTGTGAATATGGTGAGTGAGTGATTGAGAAATGGATTTCCTTTTACACAACTTGAATTAAATTAAGAAAATATGACTTAAATCATGAGATTTTTTTTCCTAGTATGACTCACAAATTGCTCTGTAATTATCTACTTACCCACAGTAAAACAAAAAAGTAACAAGAATGCAAGATGTTTAACATATTTATATACTTTCTTATCTATTAGCTCAAAGGCTGGAATGAAAGTGACTGGGGAAAGGCTCTTTCTTGCTTCCTCCCATCCCAGCTATCATGTTGCTACACATAGTATTCATGGGAACAATTACAGTCATCTCTCCAGCCTGCCAACCAGAAACCTCTTTGGAGCTTGTTATTGTTGGTTCATCTGGTTTTTTGTGATTCGCAGATACGGCTATAACTCACTAAAGAATTCACTGAAATCAGCTGAGGATTTTCACCATACAGCCTCAATGAAGAAATCGTAATCTTCATAAGATGTACCTTCTTTTAAAACATATGTCTTGTGCTTCTTCTAGCATCCCCTTTTCTCTGCAGGATTTCCCATACCACACACCTGATTATGAATTCAGCTTAACAGTATAACGCAGTTGACCTTGCTATATTTAAAGATGTTACAAAGTGCAGTCTTGGTGTTCCATTAGCTTTTCCTGAACATTTGGTTCTATTTGGTAGCCGCATAAATGCTTATAACCAATTTCCTTATGCTGCATCCAGATACCATACTTCTGCAAAATAAAAACTTATCATTGTCTTGGTCCATTTGAGCCCAAGACTACTAGACACTGAAGCATAGTAACAGAATTTCTAATAAAGTCCTTATCAATGGAGTAAGTGTCCTATCTTAGTCTGGCAGCCAGTCAAGGTTCTTTAAGTATATTACCTGGGACTAGAAGAATAAATATGAATATGAGGAGTAGGCTAAAGTTAAATGTGGATGAAAAGAAAATATAAGTTAAATTTTACAGCCAAGAAAAGAGAGTGAAAGCAACATCAGTGGTAGGTACAAATCAAGTACCAAGTTAGGGAACAAAGGAGCCCAAACCATAGCAGGGATGAGTGTGAAACCCAGAGTCCAAGGACATGATCAAACCCAATATATATTGAAGAATTAAGACCACAGAATCAGGAAATGCTTACACACAAAAGATTCAAACAAATTTCCATAATATTCTGATATGATTGAGCTTCTTCTATGTCTGGACAAAGCACGGAAGGAAGGAAGGAGGGAGGGAGGGAAGAGGAGGCAGAGAAAGAAAAGGAGGGAGAATGGAGAGGAGGGAGGAAGGAAAAAAGGGATGAGGAGGGAAATTTGGATTCAAAATACTTTCTTCTACTAAAAGGAACCAGGGCTTTTTGGATAAAGACTCGCTCTAGGGCTACAGCAGAGAAACTATAAGATGAACCTGGGACTTGCATCAGAAAGTAAGGAAGTACTGAAAAATCATGGGAACATATCAAAAAGGCATGAAAGCCATCTTGAAGGGGCTCCTACTAACAAAATCTGGAACAATTTGAGCATTAAAGTAAATTAAAAATAGTAATAGATTATAACCTATTGAATAAAATAAGAATCTATGCGTTCATCCTGACATAAAAATAAATGAGTGATTAAATGGAAGAGAAGGGAAAGCTCTTCCTTACAAGAGAATTCCATTTAAAAAATATAGAAGAAATGATGGAATTAGAAAATCATCAATGGACATTGCAACTAGTGGGTAAAAATTTGGTGAGGAACATAATGTTACATAGTCTCAAAGTATCTCCCCACAAATTAGAACAAACTGGCACTGGGAGCCTCCTGTTATCAACCACCAAGATGGATATAGCATCATTTCTGTGTTACTCCTCCCAGAAATGCATAAACTGAATCTAATCATTAGGAAACATCAGATGAAACCAAATTGTAGGACAGTCTACAAAATACCTGACCTGGAATCTTCAAAAATATCCAGGTCAAGAAACTGTAGATTACAGGGGAATAAAGAGGCATGACAGGGACTTCCCTGGTGGTCCAGTGTTTAAGAATCTGCCTTCCAATGCAGGGGACACGGGTTCAATCCCTGGTTAGGGGACTAAGATCCCACATGTCGTGGGGCAATAATAATAAGCCCGCATGCCACAACTACTGAGCCTGCGTGCCACAACTAGGGAGCCCGTGTGCTGCAACTACTGAGCCTGCGTACTCTGGAGCCCATGTCACAACTAGAGAGAAGCCCGCGTGCCACAATGAAAGATTCCGCATGCCACAACTAAGACCCAACACAGCCAAATAAATAAATAAACAAAATATAAAAGAAAAAAGAGGCATGACAATTAAATGTAATGTGTGATCCTGGATAGATCCTGATAGACTGGGGAAACATAGCTATAAAATATATTTTGGTGACTACTGCTGAAACTGAATATGGACTGTGCATTAGATAATAGTATTGTATCAATGTAAAATTTCCTGATTTTGATAACTGCACTATGTAAGGAAATATTCTTGTTTTTAGGAAACAGACATTGAATTATTTAGTCATAATGGGGCCTGATGTCCCCAAATCATTCTCAAATGGTTCATTAATAATATGCACATATACATGTGTATGTATGTATGTATATAAATATACAGAGAAAGAAAGACACATATAGAAAGAATGATAAATCAAATAGGGCAAAATGTAAACAATTGGTGAATCTGAGTAAAGTAAATATACAGGAGCTCTCTGTACTACTCTTGCAACTTTTCCGTGGATTTGAACTTATTTCAAAATATAAAGTTTTTAAAAATGGGAAGGTGACTAGGAGATATTAGGGATAAGTATGGCATTGAGAAATATCCAGGAACATTTTAAGAAATATCTAGAGAAAAAAGACTCCAAGGGGAACAAAGTATAAAGTGCAGAATGTGATGGGAGAGGTAGATCAGTAGTGCAAAAGTGAAGTAGTATAGTAATCTAGAAGTTAAAGCACGAGCACTGAAGTCAGACAGGCCCTGGCTCTGCTACTTACTAAATGTATGACTTTTGGCAAGACATTTAAACTCTTTAAGCCTCAGTTTTTCACCTAAAAAATTTATATACATAAGTACTTCAAACAGTTGAACAGTTACATAGAACATACTCAGTAAATGCTATTATTCTTTTGATTAATACATCATCTTTGAACAATACTGTGTACACTGGAGGTCTCATTAAATGCTGGAAACCTGAACACAGAATATGCTTAGGTAGGAGTCATTTCTTCCAGAACAGTTAAGAGTGAACACTTGGAGCAATAAAGTAGAATTAATACTTGAAAAGGAGGCAGAAAACTGTTACTTACAAGTAAAAAAAAAATAGCTAATTAAAACAGAAATGTTAATAGAAATGCAATAAGATGTGCATGAAGCAAAATGCAGTATTTTTTTGCCTCAAAAAAAAAAGGTTCTTAAAAATACAACCCCTAAAACAAACTTTAATTCAAAATATCTCTTTGATGAATAAGTGTGATACTTCAAGTTGCTCAAAAAGCAGGCACTAAATAAACTCAAGATATTGTTAATGCAAATCAGCTACCTTTTATCAGCACTTATATTCCCAAACTACCACCAGGTACATCTTATTCTATATCTAAGAGATAATTAAACTTCAATTTTACATCAATCATCCAAGATACAGGAATGTTATACATCCTTTTTAACCTCACAAAGGTTTACCATATAAACTCTACAAATCCTGGAAAGATAAGAAACTATAGGTAATCTGGTATGATCTTAGTTTTAAACTCCATATTCTTGCATAAATTCCACATTTCCTCCCCACCCCCAAAAAACCCCACATATCTCCCAGTCTGTGTTTAGGTATTGATATTGCTCGTTGAGGGAAGAAATGAAGAAAGAAATTAGCATTTGTCGTTTACCCACCATATGTTCGGCAGCCACACTTTGAAACAGCATTTATTTTACTTAGTCCTTGCAATCATATTATGAGGCATTATTATTACACCTATATTTTAAAGATGGAGAAACTGAGACTTACTCAAGGTCACAGGGCTGTGCAGTAGCGAGGCTAGGATTAGAATCTACATTTGACACAAAAGCCTACACTCTTTTTGCTACAACATGCTCAGTAATATGCCTAATGGAACATTAGGGGTTAATTGAATGGTATCGATGTTAAAACAAGCATATCTCATTGTAAATGCAGGACTAAAATATCATTTAGGAAATTCTTCAGATCACCAGATGGAAGGAAAACCAAACCTAAGAAACTCTTTCAAAAACTTTCCAAGACCTGTTACCAAGAATATTTTAACTAATCTCAACTGCACAGTGCTTAGCAGAAGCTATTGAGTTTCTCTCCCCATCAGCGGAAACTCAAACAGAATGAGAGTTTGGGCTCCAGGGACCGTATCTTCCTAGCTGATGAATACCAAGGGGAGGCAAAGATGTTTCTGCATAGAGGTAGCTACAGACGGTCAGCATAGTTAAGCTTGGAGACAATGTTAAATTTTAAACATTAAAAAGAGGTTACTACAGATGGCATAATTGGCATCAACAATTCAGGTTTGCTTTACACATGCCATGAATACAGGGTATTCAATAAATACTAGTTATGCAATACTATTGTAACAATTTTTCCTGTGGAATTGGAGATGACTTTAACAGAAAATAAGAAGCAGAAGATAAAAAGATGACAAGATAGGTATGAAATAAGAAACCAGACTGTGGGGAAAACTTTACTGTCAGGCACGTAAGTACAGATTTACTTAATATTCTGTTTAATGGTGATTTTATACAATTTTATGATCAATCCAACTACAACTCAGATGAGGCCAGAATAGTATTCAGTCTACAGAGAGAAGTTATACCTAGAGATAGCGCCATGTGTTAAGTAGGAAAATAAAATTCTGTCTCTGATATGCAGAAAGACAGTGTCCCTCTCATGTCCTCGAATCTGGTACACAGGTACTCTTATTACAACTTGCCAAAATATTTTCTTCTTTGTTTTCAATTTGTTTCACTTTGCCTTTACTTTTTTCTTATTTTGGACATATAGTTCTGAATTATAACATAAGACTATATAGAGCTTTATTGATGAATACCAAAAGCTTAGTCTTTTCTACGTGTAACATGAGGTGAAGGGTGCTTCTTTGGCAGATTAAACACCTAATGTCAACTACCACTTGAGAAAAGTGTCACATTCTACTACTCCAAAAGGATTGATTTAAATGACAGTCTGTAATCACTTCATTTGGAACTGGTCCAAGAAGTGACAGCTGATGGCTAATCTCAAAAAGAATACTGTTCTGCAGCATCAGTGTACCAATTTATCTGAAAGACCAATTTTAGATTGTTAAAATTATTGAAAATATACTCCTATAAAATTTATGATAATATTTTATTATAATTATGGTATAATTTCCATTATTATAATTACGTTATCATAAATGACATAATTATATTATAATTGATTGGAATTGATAGATTATATTAATTATGTAAAATTATCATATGTATATCCTTATAGCACAGGTATAAGCATATCCATTATATTATATTAACCTTACAATCTACTGTGCTAACTCAACTTACTAAAACATACTGCTTAAATAAAATTGTAGAAAAATAAAGTCTAGAGCTATTGAACATGTCACCTCCCTTTCTTCCCAACTTCCCCAATATCTAAAAGGTCTGCGTGAGGGAAAATCATATGCCCAAATACAAAAGTACAGGTTAGAAAATATGCTACCCTATATATTAAAGCTATTAGTAGCTTACCTATATATTGGCTAAATAAAGTATACTACCTTTTGTTCTGAAGTGAGAGTGGAAAGCCAGCCTACAAATAGATGGTTTTTATGGTACAAGAACTATCCAATCCATTGCAGTCTACAAGTGTGACAGGAAGCTTTGCTGTTCTCTTTTAGACTAGCTAATGTTGTGCAATAATCTTGAAACAGGTGGAAAGCCATACAGACCCCATAATCAAACAAGAAGGCCATCTTACCTATTCCCCAGATGAGAAAAACTTCATGATAATAGTTCTATTCACCATCTTTGAAAAACAGTAATACTTACTCTTGATTTATCGAAAAATACATCTATGAGCTCCTCTTACTTTCCTCTTCCTCTCCCCATCCCCCTTCTCCTTTTCCATTCCCTTCCCTACCCTACCTTCCCCTTCCTTCCTTACTGAACAATTCAGTTCTAAAGCCATTAGGTAAAGTACAGCAAGGCCTATTCTGGTGGTGGAGGAGGTTGAGCAAAGGAGCTATGTTGGCTCAGAGCAGGGTGCCAGAGCTCAAGGAGGGTGAAGAGGACATCAACATGTGAAGGCAGCCCAGAGTAGTTACAGAGACTGACAGACTAAGGAAGGAGTTCTCACAGAGAGGTAGCCAGATGTGAGCTGTTGAAACCAAAACAAGTTGAAGAGGGCCAAACAGTTCAGATATTGTTGGAGCATTGGCTCAGAGCCTGACCTCTATGAGGAGGGTACCCATGCTGTGGGAAGGCCTGGGATGCTTTGTCACGGCTACATAGGGTGAGGAGGTCATCTATGCAGACGGGTGGCCTAGTGAGGGTTGTGAGAACCTAAGTTTGGTAAGAAGTGTGTCTGTGGCAGTGACAATGGAAGACTGGTTACATATAGGGAGATTGACCAAATAAGTAAATAAAATAAGGATAATGAGAGTTTTTCAGAAAAGGGTGTCAAAATATGAAAATAAAGAAAACTATAATGAACTATGTGGTACTGGATTAGCGTGAGCTCATGGCTTTTAATAGACATAAATATTCACATAGATGTAAACATGTACGTGTATAAACATACACAAAATGGAAAAGAGTAACCTCACAGTGGAGAAGCCTAAAACCTGGAACACATCAATCGAGTATTCAAAGTAAACATCATGAGTAAATGGAGCAAATATAATCATGAGCCATCCGATAGGATACAGTGAAAAGAACACAGCCTTGCTTCTGTGATACTCCTATCTTCAGAAGGGTCCAAGTCACAGAAAACAAGTTAAGGCTGAGGAACTATTCCAGAATTAAGGAAACCAAAAAGACATGACACCTAAAGGCCACATGTGATTCTAAACTGAATTCTTCACTATAACACAATTTTATTGGGACATTTGTTAATTTCCTGATTTTGTTGGTTACCTTGCAGTTACATAGGAGAATGTCCTTGTTCACAGGATATGCACACTAATGTATCAGGAGGTGATGGAACAACAAGTTGACCAATTACTTTCAAATAGTTCAAGATAAAAATTTTTGTATTGAACGTTCAAGTTTGAGATTGTTTCAAAGTTTCTTTTAATGTCTTAAAAATAAACATTAAAAAAATTTTTTTAAATAAAAAAGAATGAAAATTACATCTAGGAAATAGAAGATGTAAATTCTTCTTGGTTGTCTAGATGAAGACCCCTTATGCAACTTTTAAACTTCAATAGTTTATTTCTGTGTTAGTAATAATAATAAGTACCATTTATCAAGGCTTTACCATAGTACGTTAAGCACTACATGTAATACATTATCTCATTTACTATTCCCAAATATCCTACGACATAAGAACTACTATTTTACCTACTTTACAAAGGAGGAAACTCAGGAAGAGAGAAGTTAAGAAATTTGCCCAGTTTGCTTAGCTCATAACTTTTGGAGCCAGGATAGGAACCACATATGTCTAACTCCAAAGCCTGTGGTCTTAACTATTACAAACTGATTTTTTATGTCTAGAATAATTGTAGGATTTTCTTTGTTTTGGTCTGGGTTTACAGGGATTTTATTTGTTTATTTTGTTTTTCTCTTCATCTAGAGTGTTTTATGGACCATGACTCAGCAGTTCCAGCTCAAATGTTCTTTATCCCTGAAGCCTCTTCCACCACAAGTCATTTCTCCCATCCTCCCCTCTGTTGCCTTTGCACTTTGCATTTATCTTGTGATTCTTACAGCCCCATGTCACTGGTATATATGTTTTATCTCCTTACATCTAAGCTTTGCAAAGTTATAGGCCAAGTCACACTCCACTTTTTATCCCTTGTGAGCAGTGGTGGTCAAGTTTTATCATGCACCAATATCACCTGAAGAGCTGATTTAAAAAACAGATTACTGGGCCACACCCTAGAATTTCTGATTCAGTAGGTCTAACATGTGGCCCCAAATTTACTTTTCTAATAAATTTCCAGGTGATGTTGATATTGCTGATCCAGGGACCATACTTTGAGAACCATTGCAGTATAGAGCTTATCAGTGTCTTGCCAAAGTAGCTATATAGTGTTTTAGGATCTACAAAACTATAATACGTACATTATCTTCGTTAAATATAATTTACCCAAATAGGAATATCATATAACTATGCTATAGAACATCTCACACTGTAGGGTAAAAATCAGTTTGTTAGTATATCTTTTTTCACCCTTCATTCATTCATTCATTTATCCCACAAATATTACTAAGCATGTATTTTGTGCCTGGCACTGGAAATACAGCAGTGAATAAGACAGATTGGTCTCTGCCTTGACAAAAACTAACAGTCTAGCAGAAAAAAAGAATACTAAACAATGAGGCAAAACAAATTTCCCTACCTTCACTCTATTTCCCTCCTCTTTTGTTTTTTGGGGAGCAAAGAAACAAAATGTTTATTAGCACAGTTAACACATTTAAATTAAGTTATAATAGGTTAGGCACAGAACAATTTGTTTGTCTTGTAGATTTTTCACTCTGAAGTACCTAAGGGTCTAAACTAACCTTCAAAGATATGTAAACTTGAAAATACAACACTCCCTCCAACTCCTCAGGGGACAATAAATGGAATCTCCTTCTGAAGGGGAAGCTATCAGACAAGGAGAATAAAAGGAGAAAAAGGTAGGAAGACCATAAAGGAAAGAAATATTATGTCCATCAGAGGTGGACTCTGTATGAACAGATAGATGGGAAAGGAAAATAAGAATTCTGAAGCATCCTTGGGGACACATGTACATTCATATTATCCAGAAGTAAAGTTTTCTTTCTGGACATATTATGGACATATGTAATGGTTTACCAAGTTATTACTATAGTGTCATGAATGTCAGGCTAGAAGTAGAAAGCATAATTAATGAGAATATGGTTGACCCTTGAAAAACGAAGGGGTTAGGGGAGCCAACCCTCTGCACAGCTGAAACTCCATGCATAACTTATAGTTGTCCCTCCCTAGCCAAGGTTCCTCCTTATCCATGGTTCTGCACCTGCAGATTCAACCAACCATGGATGGGGTAGTACTACAGTTTTTACTATTGAAAAGAATCCATGTAAGTGGACCCGCACAGTTCAAACCTGTGTTCTTCAAGGGTCAACTGCACATGATAGAAAGTCTAACCTAGGGAGTTTAATTCCCAAAGGAGGAAGAACTTTTGACTGAGCCCTAAGGATAAGTAGGCATTTTCAGGCATAGGAATTTAAGGACAGGGAAGTGGAAGGGATGAAGAATGTGCAGAAACCTGAGGAAGAAGAAAGCATGGCAAAGACATTAAAGAAATCCAATAAAGAAAGAGAATGGTATAACACAAGGCTGGAAAAGCAGGCAGAGATATGGTTATATTCTGACTTGACTTTTAGGATCTTGAGAGCAGAGATCATGTCAGTAAATTTTGTAACATCACTGCTAGGAAAATAGTATATACTCAATAAATGTGGAATTAGAGAATCAATAAATGAAAGGATGGATACAGAAGTTAATGAATGAATGAGCAAAGAATATATATGGTTCAAAAGATAGAGGCATAAAACTGCAAGGCGTGATCTGGAAACAAAAGGTTGAATGGACTAATACAAAAAAGAAAAGAAGCCATGAGTCTGAATCATGCAGTGCTAGAACTGTGAGAGTGATGAGAATCATCTTATTAACCCCTCACTGTACAGATGATGAAACTGGAGCTGGTGAATTAAGGTGACTTCTCCAAGAACATAAAGCTAGTAGTGACTAAACCAGGACTTGAATCTCCTGATTCTCAAAGAAGATTTCCACTATAGTCATGGCTTGTTCTGTATCTAGAAATATAAGAATAAGCCTCTAACAGTCACTATGCAGGCAGATGCCAAGCACATCAGAACCTTATCTCTAAAGGATACATAACAACTAACAGCTGTCACTATTTTTCCAGTTGGAGCTTTAGGACTTAGCTTTGTAGATCCAAGAAAAATGCCCATCCCTCCCTGTCATCCAACTGATTCATTAAAAGAAAAATTAGTGTTACCATTTCTTTTTCTACCTTTAGCCTAAAAGAATTAATACAAATGATATAGTAGAAACACTCAGCACAAAATGATCTTGAGAGCACTTGAGGTCAGACTATCATGGGAAGAAATCTCTCCAAGAAGCTGCATAACTACCTATAATTCACAAGAGGTTAGAGTCAATAGATTCTGAAAGGCTGACTCCACTTTCTGTTCCTCTTTAGGTAACAACTGTTTGTCAGAAACTTGGACAGACTCTAGTCATACATCACAAAAACAGGTTTTGCCCTGAGTGACCTGTTTGGTCTGTTGTTTTATTTCCAAACTTCTTTTTCCTGGCTGCCCAAACTCACTAATGATGAGTTACCTAAACAAACAATATAACTTTGACTCATTTAAGCACCATATTTGTTATTAATCAAAGTATTACAATTTGGCTCTTTTTTTCTGTACTCCCTTTCAAGCCACATGGCAGGTACATGCTTCCCCATCCTCTTTTAGGAAGCACCAGAGTGCCTGACAGACCTCCATTCCCCTTCTGAGGGATTTCCTACTCATAAGCTATACCAGCCTGCCTGGTGATTGCTGAGCACCTGACCCAAGATCAGTCAATTGTTAGACTGCATGGTAGGTTCTGAAACGGCCTGGTATAAGAATTCTGCCTTACAAGGGTGGTGATAGACTAAATGAATCAGTTCCTTTCACTTGAGAAGTTTTTGTTTTAATAAAGCAGAAAAAGTCATTTAATATAATGGTAGGAGGAACAGAAGCCAAAACAGAGAGTTAGCATAGTGGTAGAGATTAGAGTTGGGAGCATTACAGCTGAGGGTACGGCAGGATAACCTAGTAGTTAACAACAACAACAATAATAAGGGCTTACACTTATTGAGCCCTCTCTATGTTCCAGATATGGTAAGAAATTCACACTTATTATTCCCCCAAACCTTACAACTACCTATGAGTTTGCTTCTATTATTATCTCCATTTCACAGTTGAGAAAACTAAGGCAGAGAGAAGTTAAGAAGTTAAGGAGATTCCTCCTATATGGTAAAATCAGGATTCTAACCCAGATTTGTTTGATCCTAGAATCCCTGCTCTTACCCACTATCCGAATTAGAGTTTGATTTATGTCTCGAATGATATTTCAGGCTTAATACAGTGTTTGAGATTCTGCCCTTTTTTACTTGCACCTGAATTTGTACAGGAAACCCTCATTACTTAAGGAAAACTGAACACAGGAAAGGTGGGGCTCTGGACCTAAAAAGTACACTCAGGGTTGATATTGGAATCCTAAGGCCTAAAGTTACGTTTTCTAAAAACCTTTGAAGTGATACTCATACTTATCTTAATCACATCTCTGGTATCTTACTGTGCATTAGCTTCATAATCTTTCTTTATTAATTTTGACCATTGGGAATGGTAATAATAGTAGAGGGAGGAGAGAAGAAAGTTAGAGTATGAGGACATATATGTAAATATCTTGGTCTATGCAATTCAATAAATATTAAGTGATATCTATATGCATGTAAATGTACACAAAACCCTATGTATCACCTCCTCTACTTAGGCTATATTATTACCTAGGTTGATACAAAAGTCACAACGCAAGAGGGAGATCAAGATGGCAAAGTAGGAGAACTCCGAGCTCACTTCCCCAAACATACACATCAAAAACACACCTACATATGGAGCGACTCTTGCCCAGGAACCGCACTGCACCCCTAGCAGGGGACACAGAAGAGGAAGGGAATATCACAGGCTCAGGGATCGTCCACAGGGAGTGAAAGGTTTGAGCAACATATTGGGCACCCCAACCCTGGGGTCCACCACTAGGAAGATGAGTCCCTTTAGCTGGTTTGAAACCCAGTGGGACTTACCAGAAGGCTGTAAGAAACCAAGCCTCTGCTCATGAAGCATACACATACAAGCTTGCTTACTCCCGGGAACAGCACAGAAGAAGCAGATTGAAAACTGCCTGGACTCTGGCTGGCTTTCCACGACCATCCCAGGGTGTACCCCAGCCTGCACCAGATGCCTGCTCCAGTCCCTCTGGCTCTGGTGCTGCTCTGCACTAGAGCAGAGGTACCACTGCCAAGGAAAGTGCACACAATTAGAAGGAACTGAATAAGCTTGGACCTAACCCTTAGGTCTTCTGCACCAGCATCTTGGGCCCCAACCCCACTCCCAATAGGGAGGTGACAGCCAGTGAGCACAGGAGAAGTCCTGGCTCACACCTGGCTCTGATTCTAGCCCCTCCATCTCTAGCCCTATCTCCCATTAAGATGGTAGCTTCCAGCACACCCCAGGGGAAGACGTGATGCATGCTCACTTCAGATCCAGTTCTCCCACCAAAGCCACTGTGCACTGCATGTGCAAACTGCATAGGGATGCTCCCACACAAGGACACCCTTTGAAGACTGGGAGACTGTTTCACCTAATTTCCTAGAGACAGAGAAAGTTAAATAAGAAGACAGGAATATGTTTCAAACAAAAGAACAAGAAAAAAAGACGCTGAAAAAATCTATAAATAATTTACCAGATAAAGAGTTCAAAGCATTAGAAACAAGAATGCTTACTGATTTTGGGAAAAGAATAAATGAACACAGTGAGAATTTTAATAAGGAACTAGAAAATATAAAAAATAACCTGTCAAGCTGAAGAATACAATAAGTGAAACGAAAAATACACTAGAAGGAATTAATAGCAGACTAGGTGATACAGAAGAATGCATAAGCAATCGGGAAGATAGGATAATGGAAATCACCCAATCAGAAGAGCAAAAAGCAAAACAAATTTTAAAAACTGAAGATAATTTGAGGCACCTCTAGGACAACATCAAGCATACTAACATTTGCATTATAGGGGTCCCAGAAGGAGATGGGAGACAGAAAAGAATAGAAAATGTATCTGATGAAAGTGGGGCTGAAAGCTTCCCAAAGCTGAAGAAGGAAATAGATTTCCAGGTGCAGGAAGCAGAGAGAGTCCCAAGTAAGTTGAACTCAAAAAGACCCATACCAAGACATATCATAAATAAAATGGCAAGAGTTAAAGAGAAAATTCTAAAGACAGCAAGAGAAAAACAGAGTCACATACAAAGGAATCCCCATAAGGCTACTAGCTGATTTTTCTGCAGAAACATTGCAAGCCAGAAGGGAGTGGCATGATGTATTTAAAGTGCTGAAACAGAAAAACCTAAAACCTAGGATATTCTACCCAACAAGGTTATCATTCAGAATTGAAGAAGACATAAAGAACCTCTGAGAGAAGCAAAAACTAAGAGCTCACCAATATGAACAAAAACTGTTAAAGGAACACTGTAAGTGGAAAAGAAAAGGCTATACAACAAGATGTAAGTATCTATAGGAAAGGAAAAAACCACTAGTAATAGCAAATATACAGTAAAGGCTGTGGATCAACCACTCAAGCTAGTACAAAGACAAAAAGCAACTATAACCACAATAAATGGTTAAGGGATAGACATAAAGAGGTAAAATAGGACATCAAAACCACAAAACATGGAAGAGGGGAGTAAAAAATGTGGATCTTTTAGAATGTGTTTCAACTTAAATGACAATCAGTTTAAAACAAGTAGATATAGTTATAGGTCAACATATATTAACCCCATGGTAACCACAAATGAAAAACCACAATAGATACATAAAAAGTAGAGAGAAAAGAACACAAGCATAACACTAAAAAAATTATCAAATCACAAAGGAAGAAACTAAAAGAAGAAGTAAAAAAAAAGAGAAGAACTACAGAAACGACCAGAAAACAAGCAAGAAAATGGCAATAAGTACATACCTATCAATAATCACTTTGAATGTCAATGGAATAAATGCTCCAATCAAAAGACATACAGTGGTTGATTAGATAAAAAATAAGAGCCATCTATATGCTATCTACAAGAGACTATAACTTCAGAGCTAAAGATAAACATGGACTGAAAGTGAAGGGATGGAAAAAGATATTCCATGCAAATGGAAACAGAAAGAAAGCTGATCGTATCAGACAAAGTTGTCTTTAAAACAAAAACTCAACAAAAGACAAAGAAAAGCATTATATAATGATAAAAGAATCAATACAAGAAGAGTATATTACACTCGTCAACATATATGCACCGAATATAGGAGCACCTAAGTATATAAAGCAAATATTAACATACCTAAAGGTAGAAACTGACAATGATAAAATAATGGCAGGGGACTTTTGCACCCCACTTACATCCACGGACAAATCATTCAGCCAGAAAATCACTAAGGAAACAGTGGCTTTAAATGCACATTAGACCAGTTGAACTTAATAGATACCTACAGGACATTCCATCCAAAAACAGCAGGAGACACATTCTTTTGAAGCACACATGGAATTTTCTCCAGGACAGATCACATGCTAGGCCATAAAGTTAGTCTCCAAATTTAACAGGATAGAAATCACATCAAGCATTCTTTCTGACCACATCAGTATGACACTAGAAATCTATTATAGGAAGAGAAATGGGAAAAACACAAACAAGTGGAGGCCAAACAACATGCTATTCAAAAAATCAATGGATCAGTGAAGAAATCAAAGCAGATATCATAAAATACCTTGAGACAAATGAAAATAAAAACACAACTTTCCAAAATCTATGAGATGCAGCAAAAGCAATTCGAAGAGGGATATTTACAGCAATTCAGGCCTACCTCAATAAGCAAGAAAAATCTCAAATAAACAACCTAAACTACCATCTAAAGTAATTAGAAAAGAAGAACAAACAAAGCCCAAAGTCAGGATAAGGAAGGAAATAATAAAGATCAGAGAGGAAATCAATAAAATAGAAATTTTTAAAAATAGAAAAGATCAATAAAACCAAGAGCTGTTTTTTCCTGAAAAGATAAACAAAATTGATGAACCTTTAGCCAGGCTCATTAAGAAAAAAGAGAGAACCCAAATAAAATAAGAAATGAAAGATGAAAAATAACAACCAAAAGCACAGAGATACAAAAAGTCATAAGAGAATACTATGAACAGATATATGCCAACAAATTGGACAACCCAGAAGAAACTTCCAAAAGTGAATCAGAAAGTTCTTAACAGACCAATCACTGGTAGCAAAATTGAATCAGTAATCAAAAATTCCCAGCAAACAAAAGTCCAGGACTGGATGGTTTCACAGGGGAATTCTACCAAATACAGAAAATAAAGCTAATACCTCCTTTCTTAAACTATTTCAAAAAAAACTGAAGAGGAGGTAACACTCCCCAATTCATTCTACAATGCCACTATTACCCTGATATCAAAATCAGTCAAAGAAACTACACATACAAAAAAATTATAGGCCAATATCTCTGATGAATATAGATGCAAAAATCCTAGCAAACTGAATTCAACAATATACGAAAAGGATCATACAATATGGTCAAGTGGGATTTACTCCAGGGATGCAAAGACAGTTTAATATCTGCAAATCGATCAATGTGATACAGCACATTAAAAAAAAAAGATAAAAACCACATGATCATCTGAATAGATGCAGAAAAAGCATCTGACAAAATTCAACATCCTTCATGATAAAAACTATTATCAAAGTTGGCATAGAGGAACATATCTCAACATTATAAAGGCCATTTATGACAAACCCACAGCTACCAGCACACTCAGTGTTAAAAAAAAAAATGAAAGGTTTTCCTCTAAAATCAGGGTCAAGACAAGGATACCCAGTCTCATCACTTCTATATAATATAGGATTGGAAGTCCTAGCCACAGTAATCAGGCAAGAAAAAGAAATAGAAAGCATCCAAATTGGAAGGGAATAAGTAAAACTGTCACTACTTGCAAATGACCTAATACTATATATAGAAAACCCTAAAGTCTCCACCGTAGAACTATTAGAACTAATGAATGAATTCAGTAGAGTTGCAGGATACAAGATTAATATACAAAAATCTGTTGCTTTCCTATACATTAATGAATTATCAGAAAGAGAAAGCAAGAAAATCCCTTTTAAAATCACATCAAAAAGAATAAAATACCTAGGAATAAACTTAGTCAAGGAGGAGAAAGGAAAGGGAAGAGAAGGACAGGGAAAGGAAAGGAAGGGAAGGAAGTTCTGTTGAAGAGAGGGTGGAGGGAGCCTAGCCATCAGACACATCAGTTCCTACCTAGGTCAGATTTGTGAACCCTTACAATTCCAGGGAACATAGTTTAAAAACTATAGCAAACCTGAGAGTGGAGCCCAATTAGTCAAGTCAAAAGGTATTGTTCATCCACTATGTGTAGAGCAATATACAACATATAGAAAAGTAAAAGAGAGCCTCTGCTCTCAAGTTACATATGGTCTCCAGGAAGAAATCTGGCATAAATTTGAGAACTGTTTTAAGAAAACCATAAAGCAAAAAAAAAAAAAAAAAAAGTCTGGGTAAAGAACATAAACCTAGGTTCTGAGGAAATGCACAGGAGAGAATGACTCAAGGTCCAAGAAGGTTATTTAACACAACTCAATATTAAAACAAAAAAAATGTTAGTACAAAATGCCTATTGGACAAAATATTTAAGGACACTAAAGCAGCCAATGGATTTGGCAGCAAGGAGGTCATTGCTGACCTTAACAATGGCAGCATCAGTGGAGTGCTGAAGATGGAAATGATTTATTTCCCCACAGCATTTATTCAATATATAAGCATTTTATTTCCATATGTGTTTATTTATATATTGTCTGTCTCCCCCCATCAGAATATAAGCTCCATGAGGGCAAGGACCTTGCCAGTCACATTCACTTCTGTAAAAATAGTGCCTGGAATTGTAGGTTCTCAGTTGTTGGATGTTCTTATTGTTGGATGATTGAATGACCCCTGCACCCTGACACCATCCACTCCCTACCCCTGACACCATGCACTCCCTACCCCTGCATGCTGACACCATCCACATGCTAGGTATCAGGGTGTGGAGTAGGGATTGCAAAATGAGTATCACATGGATTCTGTCTTTGAGAAGCTTACAATCAAATGAGAGACATATACTAGTTCACAAGCAGCTATATCAATTTTTCATACTTTAATAAAGTGTTATGTATTTTAAAAGAGAAAATTTGAAATAGGAAACACTATCATGTTGGCAATATATTTTATTATAGAATCATTTAAGAACATACAAAAATAAAACTAGGTATAAATTACTTATGCTTCTAACGCCTATACAACTATAAAAATTGAAAACTATAAATTGAATAAATCAAAACTCCTAAACCAATAAATTTCAAATTAACATTAATCTAATGTGATGAATGATAATGTTTTGCTGAAGCTAAGCTGCTACATCCAACATAAAGGATACTCACTATTACTATGCAAATTCTTTTGTTAACCATGCCTTGATGTCACTTGGCCTTAGCTTGGTGTAAAGCAGTGATTATGGATAAAGTCCACCTCTGTTCTCTTTACAATAGGCTGTGACATTTAAAGAGTACCACTTGTCTTCAGTGAAACTATAAACACAAGCACAAGTACAGGTCTTCCAGGAAATCATGCAGCAGCGCTTAGTTATAAAGTGGTTATCCAAACAATCCTAAATAGGCTTTAAATTTATTTCTTTTATACTATGTTTGAAAGAAAAACACAAAAATGTTTTAAATGTCATAGAAAATTTGCAGCCCTTAGTATATATCAAACTCCCCCTCCACCCATGGATCCAGTTCCTTTATCTTCATATATTCCTGGATAACAAGTAAGCAATATAGAGGGGGAAGAAGATACACATTAGAATCAGACAAACAGGTTTGAATTCCACTTTTGCCACAAACTGGCTGTGTAGCTTTGGCCAAGTTACTTAACTTCTATGAGATTCAATTTCCTCACATAAAATAGGGAAATAACAATCATCTCATAGGATTATTGTAAGAATAAATTAAATTATATACAGAATAGTAACTGGCACATAGTAGTTCATGAAATGTGAGTTTACTTCCCCCTCTCCTGGTTCATCTTCTGTAAGTCCCTCCTATACCATTGACATGGATAATACATTTATTCTACAAACAAACATTTATTATTGAGCACTTTCTATGTCATTGCTCTATGTACCATGTACTATGGACATGGCAAAGAACAAGGGCCCTGCTCTCGTGGAGCTTACATTCTATGAAATGCTTGACCCAAGTAGGAGATATAAGATAAACATTTGAGATGGATATTGAAAAAATATGGTTAGTCCCAGGCTCTGGGCTTTGAGATTAACCACAAACTGTCCAAATATACTTTGCTGCCAGTTCCGTGGGTCTGAACAAACCTTCCAACCCTTTGGAAACTGTAAGTAGAAACTTGGCCACAGGCAGGTCAGTAGTTGGTCTTTTTAAATGTCAGCATTACCTTCAACCTGGAAGGCAAAAGGGTCCCCATCTCCAAATTTGACAGGTAAAGAAATGGGCTCTTTTATACTAATGAGTCAAGACAAAGTATTGGGAATTGGGAATTCATGACAAAGTAAATATAATCACAAGAAGAAATTCACAGACTGCCAGGGAAGAAATAAAAAATACTACAAGAAAATAGCAAAACAGAACTGAATAAAACACTATAGGTAAAGACAGGTTGGCCATCCACATAATATAATGAAAGGAGAGGCTGCCCTGTCTCCACGTCACAAGGAGTGCTTCACAAACACCTGTTAAACAGATGAATGAATGCCTGTGACTATGATCTGTCAGAATGAATGACCCTTCCAAAAAAAAAAAAAAGAAGAGAATAAAACTAAGAGAGAAACGAAAAATACATAAAACAGAAATATAAGAAACAGAAGAAAGACAGCCTATAGAGGGGAAAAGAGAGAAAAAGAATCAGAATTTCTGCCCAGATTCTAAACATGTGAAAAAAAAATTCCTTTTTGTTAGTAGAGAATTTAATTATGATGAGAACTATTTTATATGGAAATACTTTTTCTAGCATTTTTCAGAAGACTTTGGCTAGCTGACAGCAAAGATGGGCCAAATTCACCATGAGGTCATTTGTCTCTAAACCATGATGATCTCTCTGCTCAATTTCGCAGGAATGTTGAATCACTCCACAGCATAAAATAATTTCGAAAAGCAATGAGGGAAGAGTTGTTTTCTGATTCTGCAGCATCAATGATCCAATTTCAAAACTGTGAAAATAGACTCTCTACTGATTCAGGACACTGATTCAATCCCTTATCCATGTGCTGTTTGGTCTGGTCCCCTTATTTAGGCACAGTTTTCTTTGTGCTTAGTTGAATAATGAAACCACTGACACTTTAGGCTTATAATGTTTTTGGTATGTGCACACAACAAAATAAAAAAGGAAGAGAAAGCAACAAACTTTTCTGGAAAGTCAGATTCTAATTAAAAAAAATACTAAAGAGAAGAAAAGGGATATTTTTTATTTGAAAACTCATTGACTCAGAAAGCATGCTGGTTATCCTGTTTACCCCTTCACATCCATTCCCCACCTTTCTCTTCCTTATTCTGCACCCTGGGATGCTGACTTATACAGGCTAAGTCACTAAGATTCCTTGCCTTTTGGCTTCTGGCTGGGATCAGCTAATGTGAGGATGTGGCAGAAAACCAGATAGTACGAGAAGAGAAAGGTCAAGGTATTTGTTCCACCAGCTCCCTCCCTGCTAGGCCAAGGTTTTGGCAGTGGCTATGTTCTTTTCTCTAAGGCCACAGCTCCTATCAGGCAGCACCTCTCCCGTAGCTGAAGCTGTTATTGAATCCGGGTAAAATCTTTTCTCTCAGGCATAAGGGTGGTAATGGCTTCCAATTTTTTATGATTTCCCTTAATCATGCCCATCTCTGTAAATAATACCTCCAATAAATCATCTTCAACCCAAACTTTGGGAGTGACATTCATTTCCTGCCAGAACTGACAAATACACAAAATCATTTAACTTTACTATGTAACAAATAATAATAATAATAGCAGCTAGCAGTTATTGAATGCTTTTTTATATGATAGACTCTATGCTGAGTACCTTACAGGGATTATTTTTCATTTAATCCTCACACACAAAAAATACTATTATTATTATTATTATTATTATTCCTATGATAGATTATTTTTAAGACATATTCACTCCATCCTCCTCACTTCACTTCCATGGGACTAATATACTTACTCCATTGATGTTGGGCTTGGTCTTGTTACTTGCTTTGGTCTATAGAGAGGGAGGAAGTAATGGTGTGACAGTTCTAAGCCTAGGTCTTAAATGGTTCTCACTCTCCAACACCTCTACCATCACCATGAGTGGGGCATGCCCAGGGTAGCCTCTTAATCTCAGGAGGAGGCTTAGAGGCACATGTGCAAAAGTCATCTTAGTCAAAGACAACACGATCAATCCACCCCCAGAGAACTGTAGCATGAGCCCAGTCAAGGTCACCAGAACCTCCTAAGTAATCTAAGCCTACATCAGACAATCCCAAGCCAACCCACAGACCTACTAGAATAAAAAATTGTTGTTTTAAGCCACTGAGTTTTTGGATGGCCTATTATGCAGCAGTTTTATACCAATTGCAAACCGATAAAATACCAATTTATACAGAAGTGACCATAAGCTCCAAATAGGGTTTTCTACCCCAAACAAATTAGCACTATGTCAATAAAAAGTCATCCTCTAGTAAAATGAAGTCATAAACCATTAGAGCACTAATCTGCAGAAACAACTTACCCCAGGAGAAGATTCCCAACTGCCATTCAGATGAAACATAAACTCATTACAATAATATATAAGATGTCATAACCTGGCCCCTGTTCATGTCTATATTCTTCCAATCTGGCATCCCTGCTCCCACCCATCACTTGAGCCACACAAAATTATCTATAGCTAGCTGGGCATGGTATACAGTCTTCCTTTACACATACTGTTCTCTCTGCCTGAAGAGTTCTTCTACCTCTTATTTCTTAACTCCTCCAGCATCATTTTACTCTAATTCCTGCAGGCTGAGTCTGGTGTCTTTGTTCAGTGTTCTGTGCATGTCTAAGCTTACCACTCTCATAGTCATTATAGTACTAAATTTAACTGTGAGTTCCTTGAGGGCCAGTAATTTGCTTTCTGTTCAGCACCATATTCCCACTATATAACCTGGCACATAGTAGGCTCTGAAATGCTGACATAATCATTTTAGAAAGCTATAAACTATCCAGTTACATTGGAGGAAATAGTGATTTGGTGACTAACAGAAAAGAGAATTGGAGAGTAAGAGTTTGTCAGTCTTAATTCAGCACTATCTAGACAGAAAAGTTCTTTGATTCCTGGTTCTTGATACAAATATCTCTAGAGTAGAGAAAAGCAATCCATCAGGCTGCCTTAGCTTGAGGTACACATTCCTTAAGAATATCTAATCCTCTTTGTCTAATTCTTTGCTAACTAAGCAACCTTGTGCCAAACTGGTTACCTGAGTGGAAATAATATTGGTGACAACAGGAGGAGGTGGGGGGCAGGGGGATGGGAATAGTGAAAACAATCAATGTCTTATTCTGGAGCCAAGCATACCTTATAGAAATAGGTTAGCATGAATCTATTTCCAGAAGTTAATCTCTTTTGAATGAATGAACTAAAACTTTATTGTAGGATTTCCAAAGCAAAGAACCAATCATGACCTATAAAAAGTCCACCAAGAGACTGTCCCTTCACCCCAGGAGGCGTGGTCTAAAGCAGACAGCAGACGTCTTTGGATATCTCTTTCCCTACAGTACTCTACAGTGGTAGCAATTGCTGGGGGGGAGAAAAGCTAGAAAAAAATCAGACTAGTAGGATAGCAAACCCAGATGCTGTCCTCCCTGTTGCTAATGGTAACAGGATTAGACTAGATGGGAACTGTAATTAGGCTCTTGGCTTTTATATCTGACATGTTTACAGCCATCGTGCTATTCTGGGGCTCTTACATAACATTTATTTCTGATGCTATAACAGGCATTTTTGTGATTCTACTTTCTTCCTCTTCCATCTAAGTAGCTCCAACATGCAAGCACTCCTTTCCTCTTCCAAGTCTGGACATGAAACGTCCCACTCATACATTATGCTCCGTAAATATCAGCATTTTCACCTTAACTTATTAATGAACACAGATGCTTTCTCTTAATTCCATGCTGCTTATTTATTCAGTTAATTTCTCCATCCATGTATATCAGAGAGGTCAGCAGCCCATACACCAAATCTATTTGACAGTCTACTTTCATATGAACTAAGAATGTTTTTTACATATCTAAAGTGTTGTAAAACTACAAACATAAACAGAAGAATATTCAACAAAGACTATTAGTGACCCACAGATTCTAAAATATATGCAATCAGGCCAATTACAGAAAATGCTTCCCAACCCTTGCACTATAACAACACTGTCCATTACAGACCATGAGTCACTAAACATAAGGAAGGCTAATTTATCCAGCATTTGATAATGATCATTGTTGGGGAGGGGGAAATTTCCCACTCTACCCATCTTGAGTTCTTGTGGTTGGAATAATTATAAAATTGACACAGACAGATAAACATGAGAAAAAGAAATAAATTTAATTTGTGCGCACAGAGGTCTCACAGAAATGGAACTTAAGAAGTGGCAAAAGCAATCAGTTTTTTATACTTATTAGACAAATAAACAATAAATTTGTGAGGGAGAGGGCAGACAGCACAAACAAGAAGAAATACAATCTTGCAGCCTGTGGAATGAAAACCACATTCACAGAAAGACAGACAAAATGAAAAGGCAGAGGACAATGTTCCACATGAAGGAACAAGATAAAACCCCAGAAAAACAACTAAATGAAGTGGAGATAGGCAACCTTCCAGAAAAAGAATAATGATAGTGAAGATGATCCAGGACCTCGGGAAAACAATGCAGGCAAAGATCGAGAAGATGCAAGAAATGTTTAACACAGACCTAGAAGAATTAAAGAACAAGCACCTAGAAGAATTAAAGATGAAACAAACAGAGATGAACAAACAATAATTGAAATGAAAAATACACTAGAAGGAATCAATAGCAGAATAACTGAGGCAGAAGAACAGATAAGTGACCTGGAAGACAAAATGGTGGAATTCACTGCCACGGAACAGAATAAAGAAAAAAAAATGAAAAGAAATGAAGACAGCCTAAGAGACCTCTGGGACAACATTAAATGAACCAACTTTCACATTATAGGGGTCCCAGAAGAAGAGAGAAAAAGGACCCGAGAAAATATTTGAAGAGATTATAGTCAAAAACTTCCCTAATGGGAAAGGAAATAGCCACCCAAGTCCAGGAAGTTCAGAGAGTCCCAGGCAGGTTACACCCAGGAGAAACATGCCGAAACACATGGTAATCAAATTGACAAAACTTAAAGACAAAGAAAAATTATTAAAAGCAACAAGGGAAAAATGACAAATAACATACAAGGGAACTCCCATAAGGTTAACAATTTAACCTGATTGTTAAATTGTTTCTGATTTCTCAGCAGAAACTCTATAAGCAAGAAGGGAGTGGCACGATATATTTAAAGTGATGAAAGGGAAGAACCTATAACCAAGATTACTCTACCCAGTAAGGATCTCATTCAGATTTGATGGAGATACCAAAAGCTTTACATAAAAGCAAAAGCTAAGAGAATTCAGCACCACCAAACCAGCTCTACAACAAATGCTAAAGGAACTTCTCTAAGTGGGAAACACAAGAGAAGAAAAGGACCTACAAAAACAAACCCAAAACAATTAAGAAAATAGTAATAGGAACATACATATCGAAAATTACCTTAAATGTGAACAGATTAAATGCTCCAACCAAAAGATAAAGGCTCGCTGAACGGATACAAAAACAATACCCATATACATATATGCTGTCTCCAAAAGCGCCACTTCAGACCTAGGGACACATACAGACTAAAAGTGAGGAGATGGAAAAAGATATTCCATACAAATGGAAATGAAAGGAAAGCCGGAGTAGCAATACTCATATCAGATAAAATAGACTTTAAGAAAAAGACTATTACAAGAGACAAGGAAGGACACTACATAAAGATCAAGGGATCAATCCAAGAAGAAGATAAACCAATTATAAATATATATGCAACCAACATAGGAGCACCTCAATACATAAGGCAAATGCTAACAGCTATAAAAGAGGAAATCAACAACAACACAATAATAGCGGGGGACTTTAACACCTCACTTACACCAGTGGAGAGATCATCCAGACAAAAACTGAAAAAGGAAACACAAGCTTTAAATGCCACAACAGACCAGATAGATTTAATTGATATTTATAGGACATTCCACCCGAAACAGCATATTACACTTTCTTTTCAAGTGCACATGGAACATTCTCCAGGATAGATCACATCTTGGGTCACAAATCAAGCCTCCGTAAATTTAAGAGAACTGAAACCATATCAAGCATCTTTTCTGACCACAACGCTATGAGATTAAAAATCAATTACAGGGAAAAAAACGTAAAAAACACAAACACATGGAGGCTGAACAAGACGTTACTAAATAATCAAGAGATCACTGAAGAAATCAAAGAGGAAATCAAAAAATGCCTAGGGGGCTTCCCTGGTGGCGCAGTGGTTGAGAGCCTGCCTGCCAGTGCAGGGGACACGGGTTCGAGCCCTGGTCTGGGAGGATCCCGCATGTCGTGGAGCAACTAGGCCCGTGAGCCACAACTACTGAGCCTGTGCGTCTGGAGCCTGTGCTCCGCAACAAGAGAGGCCGCGATAATGAGAGGCCCGCACACCACGATGAAGAGTGGCCCCCACTTGCCGCAACTAGAGGAAGCCCTCGCACAGAAACGAAGACCCAACACAGCCATAAATAAATAAATTTTAAAAAAAAATGCCTAGAGACAAATGACAATGAAAACACGATGATCCAAAACCTATGGGATGCAGTAAAAGCAGTTCTAAGAGGGAAGTTTTTAGCAATACAATCCTACCTCAAGAAACAACAAACATCTCAAATAAATGATCTAACTTTAAACCTAAAGGAACTAGAGAAAGAAGAACAAACAAAACCCAAAGTTAGTAGAAGGAAAGAAATCATAAAGATCAGAGCAGAAATAAAGGAAACAGAAACAAAGAAAACAATAGCAAAGATCAATAAAACTAAAAGTTGGTTCTTTGAGAAGATAAACAAAATTGATAAACCATTAGCCAGACTCATCAAGAAAAAGAGGGAGGGCTCCCCTGGTGGCACAGTGGTTGAGAATCTGCCTGTCAATGCAGGGGGACATGGGTTCGAGCCCTGGTCTAGGAAGATTCCACATGCCACAGAGCACCTAGGCCTGTGAGCCACAACTACTGAGCCTGCGCATCTGGAGCCTGTGCTCCGCAACAAGAGAGGCCGCGACAGTGAGAGGCCCATGCACTGCAATGAAGAGTGGCCCCCGCTCGCCACAACTAGAGAAAGTCCTCGCACAGAAACGAAGACCCAACACAGCCAAAAATAAATAAATAAATAAATTTTTTAAAAAAAAAGAAAAAGAGGGAGAGGACTCAAATCAATGATATTAGAAATGAAAAAGAAGAGGTTACAATGGACACCACAGAAATACAAAGCATTATAAGATGCTTATGCTTGTAGTGCATAAGAGTTGCACTACAAGCAACTCTATGCCAAAAAAATGGACAACCTGGAAGAAATGGACAAATTCTTAGAAAGGTATGACCTTCCAAGATTGAACCAGGGAGAAATAGAATATATGAACAGACCAATCACAAATAATTAAATTGAAAGTGTGATTAAATATCTTCCAACAAACAAAAGGCAAGGACCAGATGGCTTCACAGGTGAATTCTATCAAACATTTAGAGAAGAGCTAACACCCATCCTTCTCAAACTCTTCCAAAAAATTGCAGAGGAAGGAACACTCGAAAACTCATTCTAGGAGGCCACCATCACCCTGATACCAAACTGGACAAAGACACTACAAAAAAAAGAAAATTACAGACCAATATCACTGATGAATATAGATGCAAAAATCCTCAACAAAATACTAGCAAACAGAATCCAACAACACATTTAAAAGATCATGCACCATGATCAAGTGGGATTTATCCCAGGGATACAAGGATTCTTCAATATATGCAAGTGAATCAATGTGATACACCATATTAACAAACTGAAGAATAAAAACCATATGATTATCTCAATAGGTGCAGAAAAAGCTTTTGACAAAATTCAACACCCATTTATGATAAAAACTCTCCAGAAAGTGGGCATAGAGGGAACCTACCTCGACATAATAAAGGTCATATACGACAAACCCATAGCAAACATCATTCTCAATGGTGAAAAATTGAAAGCATTTCCACTAAGATCAGGAAAAGGCAAGGATGTCCACTCTCACCACTATAATTCAACATAGTTTGGGAAGTGCTAGCCATGGCAATCAGAGAAGAAAAAGAAATAAAAGAATCCAAATTGGAAAAGAACAGTAAAATCTTCACTGTTTGATGAGGCCATGATACTATACATGGATAATCCTAAAGATGCCACCAAAAAACTACAAGAGCTAATCAATGAATCTGGTAATGTTGCAGGATACAAAATTAATGTACAGAAATCTCTTGCATTCCTATACACTAACTACAAAAGATCATAAAGAGAAATTAAGGAAACAATCCCATTCACCAGTGCAACATAAAGAATAAAATACCTAGGAATAAACCTATCTAAGGAGCTAAAAGACCAGTACTCAGAATCTATAAGACACTGATGAAAGAAATCAAAGATGGCACAGATAGAGAGATATGCCATGTTCTTGGATTGGAGGAATCAGTATCGTGAAAATGACTATACAGCCCAAAGCAATCTACAGATTCAATGCAATCCCTATCAAATAACCAATGGCATTTTAAACAGAACTAGAACATAAAATCTTAAAATCTGTATGGAGACACAAAAGACCCCAAAGAGCCAAAGCAATCTTGAGGGAAAAAAAACGGAGCTGGAGGAATCAGACTCCCTGACTTCAGACTATACTACAAAGCTAAAGTAATCAAGACAATATGGTACTGGCACAAAAACAGAAATATAGATCAATGGAACAGGATAGAAAGCCCAGAGATAAACCCACGCACATATGGTCAAGTAATCTATGACAAAGGAGGCAAGGATATACAATAGAGCAAAGACAGTCTCTTCAGTAAGTGGTGCTGGGAAAACTGGACAACTACATGTAAAAGAATGAAATTAGAACACTTCTTAACACCATACACAAAAATAAACTTAAAATGGATTAAAGACCAAAATGTAAGACCAGACACTATAAAACTCTCTGAAGAAAATATAGGGGGCTTCCCTGGTGGCGCAGTGGTTGAGAATCTGCCTGCTAATGCAGGGGACACGGGTTCGAGCCCTGGTCTGGGAAGATCCCACATGCCATGGAGCAACTAGGCCCGTGAGCCACAACTACTGAGCCTGCGCGTCTGGAGCCTGTGCTCCGAAACAAGAGAGGCCACGATAGTGAGAGGTCCGCGCACTGCTATGAAGAGTGGCCCCCACTTGCCACAACTAGAGGAAGCCCTCGCACAGAAACGAAGACCCAACACAGCCAAAAATAAATAAATTAATTAATTAATTAAAAAAAAAAAGAACACATAGGAAGAACACTCTATGACATAAATCACAGCAAGGTCCTTTTTGACCCACCTCCTAGAGTAATGGAAATAAAAACAAAAATAAACAAATGGGGCCTAATGAAACTTAAAAGCTTTTGCACAGCAAAGGAAACTAAAAACAAGACGAAAACACAACACTCAGAATGGGAGAAAATATCTGCAAATGAATCAACAGACAAAGGATTAACCTCCAGAATATATAAACAGCTCATGCTGCTCAGTATTAAAATAGCAAACAACTGAATCAAAAAATGGGAGGAAGACCTAAGTAGACATTTCTCCAAAGAAGTCATACAGATGGCCAAGAGGCACATGAAAAGCTGCTCAACATCACTAATTATTACAGAAATGCAAATCAAAACTACAATGAAGTGTCATATCACACCAGTTAGAATGGGCATCATCTGAAAATCTAAAAACAGTAAATGCTGGAGAGGGTGTGGAGAAAAGGGACCCCTCTTGCACTGTTGGTGGGAATGTAAATTGATACAGCCACTATGGAGAACAGTATGGAGGTTCCTTAAAAACTAAAAATAGAATTACCATATGATCCAGAAATCCCACTACTGGGCATATACCCAGGGAAAGCCATAATTCAGAAAGACACATGCACCCCAATGTTCATTGCAGCACTATTTACAATAGCCAGGTCATGGAAGCAACCTAAATGCCCATTGGCAGATGAATGCATAAAGAAAATGTGGTACATATATACAATGGAATATTACTTAGCCATAAAAAGGAATGAAATTGGGTCATTTGTAGAGACATGGATGGACCTAGAGAGTGTCATACAGAGAGAAGTAAGTCAGAAAAAGAAAAACAAATATCATATATTAATACATGTATGTGGAATCCAGAAAAATGGTACAGATGAACCATTTTGCAGAAATAGAGACACAGATGTAGAGAAAAGACATATGGACACCAAGGGGGAAAGCAAGGGGTGGGGGGGGGTGGCATGGTGATGGTTGTGGGATAAACTGGGAGACTGGGATTGACATATATACAATAATATGTATAAAATAGATAACTAATAAGAACCTGTTGTACAAAAAATAAATTAATTAAATTAAATTAAAAAAAAATATGTGAGGAATTGACAGGACAAGGAAACTTAGGCTTTGGGTGCTTACTTAGTGAGGAATCTAAAGAGAGTTTGGGTTTGGGGTAGTATATTAAGGCAAGGGTCCCCAACCCTCAGGCCGCAGTCCGGTGCCAGTCCGCAGCCTGTTAGAAATGGTGCCGCATAGCAGGAGATGAGCAGCGGGTGAGTGAGCGAAGCCTCATCTGCTGCTCCCCATCACTCCCCATCTCTCTCCATACCACCTGAACCATCCCCCCCTGCCCCCATCTGTGGAAAAATTGTCTTCCACAACACCGGTCCCTGGTGCCAAAAAGGTTGGGGACCACTGAATTAAAGTAACAAAGTTTGTTTATACAGGCTTCTCAGCCCAGAATTCCCCATCTCTGGCAATAAGGGTATCTTTCTACCTCCAGATGCACGGAGGGTGCCTTTCACCTGCGAGATTTATTTCCTGCTTTCAGAGGAACAGAGAAGGGTCAGAGTTTTCTTCTTGCATTGGCTACTTCTCAGGTAACTTCAGTTCAAAATAATCAATATGCCACTGTGGAATATTTTGGGGAGGCTTGTGCTGAGCCACAACATGGTGATAATGAGGATTAATATTTATAGTATGTTTACCATTTGCCAGGAACCATGCCAAGCATTTTACATAGATTATCTCAGTTAACTTCTACAAACACCCTTTTTATATATAAATTTATTTATTTTACTTATTAATTTTTGGCGGTGTTGGGTCTTCATTGCTGCACGTGGGCTCTCCCTAGCTGCAGTGAGCGGGGGCTACTCTTTGTTACAGTGCACGGGCTTCTCCTTGTGGTGTCTTCTCTTGTTGTGGAGCATGGGCTCTAGGTGTGCGGGCTTCAGTAGTTGTGGCATGCAGGCTCAGTAGTTGTGGCTCGCGGGCTCTAGAGCATGGGCTATAGAGCACAGGCTCAGTAGTTGTGGTGCACAGGCTTAGTTGCTCCGTGGCATATAGGATCTTCCCAGACCAGGGCTCGAACCTGTGTCCCCTACACTGGCAGGCAGATTCTTAACCACTGTGCCACCAGAGAAGCCCACAAACACTCTTTGAGGACAGTGCTATAATATCCTTATTTACAGATGTGGAAAGTTTAAATCACTTGCCCTTAGCCACCGCTATAGAAAGTTGCCAAGCCTGGATTCAAATCCACACAGTCCATTTAAAGAGTCCATGTTATAGTACTTCCCAGAATCAACAGAATCAGAATATCTTAGAGTCAATATATAATCCCCTTTACAGTAATCTAACAAAGGATTATCTGGTCTATGGTTACACACACTGAGGTAAACTGTTTTATCATTGCGCAGCTCTAAATTTGGAAGTCTTCCACATTTTAAGATGAAACCTCAAGATAACTTTCATCCCTTAGTCTTATTTGCTTCCTCTGGACCATATAGTCAAAAGTTATACCCTTTATTACATGCTCTTTAAGTATTTCAAGATAACTCATATCTTTCCAAGGCTGTATTTCATCCCACATATCAGCCAAAAACTTTTCAGGTAATCTTCATTATTTTTTACTTAATGGAATTTCAAGACCTTCTCACAACCTGAGTCATACTCCTTGGTTAGCACTACATCATAAAGTATCTTGAGACATACCAAGAACTGTAAAATACCAAATATTTCTACTGTTCTCTAGCTACCTGGACAGAGTCAACGTTCACTAAACACACCATTCTCTTTCATAACCCTAGGCTTTTTGCATATGCTTTTTATCTCTATAAAGAATGTTCTTTCCCCTTCTCTTGTGAATCAAACTTCTAATCATTTTGAAGGCTCAATTGTCTCTGTGTTTTAACCACATTCTGTTCATTCCTCTCTAGTAAAATGTGCCATATTACATTGTATTTATTAATTGACTCACATACAAGTTTAGGTCTTTTTAAGAGAAAAGACTGTCTTATTCATTTTTGTATTAATAAATACATTTAAGAATCAAGAATGGATAATACCACAAACTTTGTTATAATATGAATAAGGCCTGAGGATCTAATGTATAACAAAATGATGATAGTTGATAACACTGTATTGTATAATTAAAATTTGCCAAGAAATTAGAACTTAAATGATCTCACTAGGAAAACAAAAAGAATGACAAATATGTGAGGTGATGGATGTGTTCATTAACTCTATTGGAGGAATCCTTTCACAATATATATGTATATCAAATCACCACATTGTATACTGTAAATGTCATACAATTTTACTGTCGATTATACTTCAAAAAAGAATGGATAGTAACTTAGCCTGATAACACCATCAACAGTTTGTCCATGTTACTTAGGCAGCTAATGTCAAACCTACATAAGGAAACCCTAAATATGAGATCTCTTGGATTTGTAAAACCTATAATTATAATTTATAAACTTGAACCAGGACCTTCAAGATGGCAGATGAGTAAGAACTGAGATCACCTTCCTCCACACAAATACATCAAAAATACATCTGTATGTGCAACAATTCCTAAAAAACACCTACTGAATGCTGGCAGAAGACCTTAGACTTCCAAAAAGCCAAGAAACTCCCCACTTACCTGGCTGTGTGGCTGACAGGGTCTTGGTACTCTGGCTGGGTATCAGGCCTGAGCCTCTGAGGTGGGAGAGCCGAGTTCAGGACATTGGACCACCAGAGACCTCCTGGCCCCACGTACTATCAACCAAGAGAGCTCTCCCAGAGATCTCTGTCTCAACGCTAAAACCCAGCTCCACTCAACGACCAGCAAGTTCCGGTGCTGGATGACCCATGCCAAACAACTAACATGACAGGAACACAACCCCACCCATTAGCAGAGTGGCTGCCTAAAATGAGAATAAGTTCACAGACACCCCAAAACACACCACTAGATGCGGTCCTGCCCACCAGAAAGACAAGATCCAGCCTCATCCACCAGAACACAGGCACCAGTCCCCTCCATCAGGAAGCCTACACAACACACTAAACCAACCTTACCCACTGGGGACAAACACCAAAAACAAAGGGAAATATGAACCTGCAGCCTGTGAAAAGGAGAGGACAAACAAAGTAAGTGAAGCAAAATGATAAGACAGAGAAATATGCAGCAGATGAAGGAGCAAAGTAAGAACACACCAGACCAAAAAAACGAAGAGGAAATAGGCAGTCTACCTGAAAAAGAATTCAGAGAAATGATAATAAAGTTGATCCAAAATATCGGAAATAGAATGGAGAAAATACAAGAAATGGTTAACAAGGACCTAGAAGAACTAAAGAGCAAACAAACAACGATGACCAACACAATAAATGAAATTTAAAATTCTCTGGAAGGAATCAACAGCAGAATAACTGAGGCAAAAGAATGGATAAGTGACCTGGAAGATAAAATAGTGGAAATAACTACCACAAAGCAGAATAAAGAAAAAAGAACAAAAAGAACTGAGGACAGTCTCAGAGACGTCTGGGACAAAATTAAACACACCAACATTTGAATTACAGGCGTACCAGAAGAAGAAGAGAATGAGAAAGGGACTGAGAAAATATTTGAAGAGATTATAGTTGAAAACTTCCCTAATATGGGAAAGGAAATAGTTAATCAAGTCCAGGAAGTGCAGGGAGTCCCATACAGGATAAATCCAAGGAGAAACACGCCAAGACACATATCAATCAAACTATCAAAAATTAAATACAAAGAAAAAATATTAAAAGCAGCAAGGGAAAAGCAACAAATAACATACAAGGGAATCCCCATAAGGTTAACAGCTGATCTTTCAGCAGAAACTCTGCAAGCCAGACGGGAGTGGCAGGACATATTTAAAGCGATGAAAGGGAAAAAACTACAACCAAGATTACTCTACCCAGCAAGGATCTCATTCAGATTTGACAGAGAAATTAAAACATTTACAGACAAGCAAAGTTAAGAGAATTCAGCACCACCAAACCAGCTTTACAACAAAAGCTAAACGAACTTCTTTAGGCAGGAAACACAAGAGAAGGAAAAGACCTACAATAACAAACCCAAAACAATTAAGAAAATGGAAATAGGAGCATACATATTGATAATTACCTTAAATGTAAATGGATTAAATGCTCCAACCAAAAGACAGACTGGCTGAATGGATACACAAACAAGACCCATATATATGCTGTCTACAAGAGATACACTTCAGACCTGGGCACACATACAGACTGAAATTGAGGTGATGGAAAAAGATATTCCATGCAAATAGAAATCAAAAGAAAGCTGGAGTAGCAATTCTCATATCAAACATAAGAGACTTTAAAAGAAAGACTATTACAACAGACCAAGAAGGACACTACATAATGATCAAGGGATCAATCTAAGAAGAAGATATAACAATTATAAATGTTTATGTACCCAACATAGGAGCACCTCAGTACAGAAGGCAAATGCTAACAGCCATAAAAGGGGAAGTAGACAGTAACAGAATCATAGTAGGGGATTTTAACACCCCACATTCACCAATGGACAGATCATCCAAAATAAATACGAAAACACAAGTTTTAATGAAACATTAGACAACATGGACTTAATTGACATTTATAGGACATTCCATCCAAAAACAACAGAATACACTTTCTTCTCAAATGCTCATGGAACATTCTCCAGTACAGATCATAACGTGGGTCACAAATCAAACTTTGGTAAATTTAAGAAAACTGAAATCATACCAAGTATCTTTTCCAACCCCAAAGCTATCAATTACAGGAAAAAAACTGTAAAAAACAGAAATACATGGAGGCTAAACAATATGCTACTAAATAACCAAGAGCTCACTGAAGAAAGCAAATAGGAAATCAAAAAATACCTAGAAACAAATGACAATGAAAACACGACGATCCTAAACCTATGGGATGCAGCAAAAGCAGTTCTAAGAGGGAAGTTTATAGCAATACAATCCTACCTCAACACAAGAAACATCTCAAATAAACCACCTAACCTTACACTAAAGCAATTAGAGAAAGAAGAACAAAAATACCCCAAAAGTTAGCAGAAGGAAAGAAATCATAAAGATCAGATCAGAAATAAATGAAAAAGAAATGAAGGAAACAATGGCAAAGATCAATAAAACTAAAAGCTGGTTCTTTGAGAAGATAAACTAAATTGACAAACCATTAGCCAGACTCATCAAGAAAAAAAGGGAGAAGACACAAATCAACAGAATTAGACATGAAAAAGGAGAAGTAACAAGTGACACTGCAGAAATACAAAGAATCATAAGGGATTACTACAGCAACTATATGCCAATAAAATGGACAACCTGGAAGAAATGGACAATTCTTAGAAAAGCACAACCTTCTGAGACTGAACCAGGAAGAAATAGAAAATATAAACAGACCAATCACAAGCACTGAAATTGAAACTATGATTAAAAATCTTCTAACAAACAAAAGCCCAGGACCAGATGGCTTCAGAGGCGAATTCTATCAAACAGAGAAGAGCTAACGCCTATCCTTCTCAAACTATTCCAAAATATAGCAGAGGGAGGAACACTCTTAAACTCATTGTATGAGGCCACCATCACCCTGATACCAAAACAAGACAAAGATGTCACAAAGAAAGAAAACTACAGGCCAATATCACTGATGAACACAGATGCAAAAATCCTCAGCAAAATACTAGCAAACAGCATCCAACAGCACATTAAAAGGATCATACACCATGATCAAGTGGGGTTTATCCAGGAATGCAAGGATTCTACAATATATGCAAATCAATCAATGTGATACATCATATTAACAAATTGAAGGAGAAAAACCAAAAGATAATCTCAATAGATGCAGAAAAAGCTTTCAACAAAATTCAACACCCATTTATGATAAAAACTCTCCAGAAAGTAGGCATAGAGGGAACTTACCTCAACATAATAAAGGCCATATATGACAGACCCACAGCCAACATCATTCTCAATGGTGAAAAACTTAAACCATTTCCCTTAAGATCAGGAAAAAGACAAGGTTGCCCATTCTCACCACTATTATTCAACATAGTTTTGGAAGTTTTAGCCACAGCAATCAGAGAAGAAAAAGAAATAAAAGGAATCAGAAAAGAAGAAGTAAAACTATCACTGCTTGCAGATGACATGATATTATTCATAGAGAATCCTAAAGATGCTACCAGGAAACTACTAGAGCTAATCAATGAATTTGGTAAAGGAGTAGGATACAAAATTAATGCACAGAAATCTCATGCATTCTTATACACTAATGAGGAAAAATCTGAAAGAGAAGTTAAGGAAACACTCCCATTTAGCCATTGCAACAAAAAGAATAAAATACCTAGGAATAAACCTACCTAAGGAGACAGAAGACCTGTATGCAGAAAACTATAAGACCCTGATAAAAGAAATTATAGATGATACCAACAGATGGAGAGATATATCATGTTCTTAGATTGGAAGAATCAACCTTGGGAAAATGACTCTACTACCCAAAGCAATCTACAGAGTCAATGCAATCCCTATCAAACTACCAATGGCATCTTTCACAGAAGTAGAACAAAAAACTTCACAATCTGTATGGAAACACAAAACACCCCAAATAGCCAAAGCAATCTTGAGAAAGAAAAACGGAGCTGGAGGAATCAGGCTCCCAGACTTCAGACTATACCACAAAGCCACAGTAATCAAGACAGTATGGTACTGGCACAAAAACAGAAATATAGATCAATGGAACAGGATTGAAAGCCCAGAGATAAACCCACGCACATATGGTCACCTTATTTTTTTTTTAACATCTTTATTGGAGTATACTTGCTTTACAATGGTTGCCTTATCTTTGATAAAGGAGGCAAGAATACACAATGCAGAAAAGACAGCCTCCTCAATAAGTGGTGCTAGGAAAACTGGACAGCTACATGTAAAAGAATGAAATTAAAACATTCCTTAACACCATACACAAAAATAAACTCCAAATGGATTAAAGACCTAAATGTAAGGCCAGACACTATAAAACTCTTAGAGGAAAACATAGGCAGAACACTCTATGACATAAATCACAGCAGGATCCTTTTTGACCCACCTCCTAGAGTAATGGGAATAACAACAGAAATAAACAAATGGGACCTAATGAAACTTAAAAGCTTTTGCACTGCAAAGGAAACCATAAACAAGACGAAAAGACAACCCTATAATGGGAGAAAATATCTGCAAACAAAGCAAGTGACAAAGGATTAATCTCTAAAATATACAAGCAGCTCATGCAGCTCAATATCAAAAAAACAAACAACCCAATCCAAAAATGGGCAGAAGACCTAAATAGACATTTCCCCAAAGAAGATATACAGATTGCCAACAAACACATGAAAGGATGCTCAACATCACTAATTATTAGAGAAATGCACATCAAAACTATAATGAGGTATCACCTCACACTGGTCAGAATGGCCGTCATCAAAAAATCTACAAACAATAAATGCTGGAGAGGGTGTGGAGAAAGGGGAACCCTCTTGCACTGTTGGTGGGAATGTAAATTGATACAGCCACCATGGAGAACAGTATGGAGGTTCCTTTAAAAACTAAAAACAAAACTACCATATGACCCAGGAATCCCACCACTGGGCGTATACCTTGAGAAAACCATAATTCAAAAAGAGTCATGTACCACAATGTTCATTGCAGCACTATTTACAGTAGCCATGACATGGAAGCAACCTAAGTGTCCACCGACAGATGAATGGATAAAGAAGATGTGGCACATATATACAATGGAATATTATTCAGCCATAAAAAGAAATGAAATGAGTTATTGGTAGTGTGGTGGATCTACCTAGAGTCTGTCATAGAGTGAAGTAAGTCAGAAAGAGAAAAACAAATACCGTATGCTAACACATATATATGGAATCTAAAAAAAAAAATGGTTCCGATGAACCTAGGGGCAGGACAGGAATAAAGACACAGACGTAGAGAATGGACTTGAGGACACGGGGAGGGGGAAGGGTAAGCTGGGATGAATGAGAGAGTGGCATGGACAAATATACACTACCAAATGTAAAACAGTAGCTAGTGGGAAGCAGCCACATAGCACAGGGAGATCAGCTCGTGCTTTGTGACTACCTAGAGGGGTGGGATAGGTAGGGTGGGAGGGAGATACAAGAGGGAGGGGATATGGGGATATATGTATACGTATAGCTGATTCACTTTGTTATACAGCAGCAACTAACACAACATTGTAAAGCAATTAAACTCCAATAAAGATGTTGAAAAAAAAAGCCTAAATAAAAAAATTCATAAACTTATCATAGTTAACATTCTTAGAGGTGTTGTAAATATTAAATTAGATATTGGACATTATTTTGAGATATGATTTATTCATGGACAGCATGAAAGATTCCCAAATTCCTAAATCCCCAGAAATTAAAGTTACAGTTTTACTCTGGTAAACAGAATTCAGAGTACAAAAAAATCCAAGGCAGATTTGTCTCCATCCACTTTTTTAAATATGTTTTTACTCACTTAGGAGCTTGAAAAATCAAATATTTGAGAGTCAAAAAGAAAGAAAATCACTCAAGATACATCAATCCTCTAGAAATTTTCTGTCTATGCAGCCTGATACCTACCGCATCTTGCTTTTATAGCACAAGCAGCTTTTGCCATTAAATTGATGAATGTAACTTGGAAAGAAAAACATTGCAAAAATGTTGAGAAATGAATAATCTTTAAAAATGCCGTCAAACCCTTTAAGATCTCATGCTCTACCAACTAAGCTAGCCAGCCTACCCTCAAATCCTTTAGGATCAATACACTCTTTAAGAGCTGTCAGAGACTGCCACGCATCACCAAAACCCTTTTGGACACACGGCCAGGTCATAATTCCCAGCTTCCCTGGCATTTAGACATGGCCATATGACTTAGTTCTGGCTTGTGGAATGGGGCAGAAGTGATGTACATCATGTCTAGACCTAGCCAATAATAACTTTTTGCAGGTGATCCCCATCTTCATTTAAATAGAATTACAGACTAAAATAATATAATAGTCTATATGAAATAGTCAAGGTGTTTACAGTGTTTCTCATGCAAAAGCATCCCAACAGGGGTGCTACATGGAGTGAAGTAAAAAATAATCTTTAATCTTTAGCATTTAAATATGAATGACTCTATTGACTCATCATTGAAAACTGCAGCATCCTTGAAGCTACAAGAGTTTACTTCTTGGTTGGCGTTTGCTGATATATGCCTACCGATGTGTCTTTTTTTTTTTTAATATTCAGCAGCTGAAAAATCTTGAGCAATAACTACAATCCTACTGAGATAATACCTTTCTCCAAATATATGACCTCAATTGCAAAACTCACTGGGTCTCTCCAAAGTAATTTAAAAATCAATCTGATCTATGACAACTCAATAGAATTCCTGAAAAACTTAAATAGCACAATCAACTCCCTCTGGATTAAACATTTCAGTAGCAAAAGTTGTGTATAAGAAGGAGCTGCATAGGAAACTTAGGAAATGGACTAAAGGGGAAAAAAAAACTAAAGAAAAATGGAGTTGCTTCTTTATTTTAGTGGCTTGAGGTTATTATCATTTCTTCATTCAAGAAACATTTATTGAGAAGATACAATGTGCCAGGCTCTGTGATAAGCAATATGACGGATATTAAATCAGCTCCCAATTTCCAGGATGTGTAAAAGATAAAAACATGAAGTAATTAATTATTTTCCTTCAGTATCCTGAAGTCTAAAATATTTGTGCATGACACCATAGAAAAATAAAGCAAACTCCAAGCTCACTGCTAATAAAGCATCTTTTGGAAATGTCAATACATTGTGGATAGGATTAGATGTTATATGAAGGAGAGAATAATAGGTCAGCTAGGAAAAGATTCAACAATACAAGAACAGAATGAATATATATATAATTTATAAGGTAAATTATACATACCTTAATTTTGTCAATTTCAGATAACAGTATGTCTTAGCTCAGGTCCCCTAGAAAGCAGAACTTAAGGCATACAAAGGGCTGATAATTTATTCAGAAGGTAGAAGCCCTTTATTTAGGAGGAGCAGTGAGGAGAAGAAAACAGGGCAAGGAGAGCAAAGAAATGCACAAAGCAGTGCAGTGTAATGCATAATTACATTAGCTTCACGAAAAGCCATGAAGAGCCCTAGCAGATCTTTCAGCAAAGGATATTTCTTTGGAAGGTTTGCAAAGAGCAACTATACCATGGAGCAGTTCATGGAGGGGACAGAGAAAAGTTACAGTGTCTACCTGGTACTGTACCCCTATCTCCCATCTCACTCCCATGCAGAGCTCATTCCTCCATACCTCTGTGTTATGTCATCCAGCTCCCCAATGGCTACTTCAGAGCCAGATCCCAAATGTATCATTTCATCTAAACCTGGGAAGTCAGAGGTGTCTCAGGGTACTTAGGATTGGCAGGAAAGATTTATAGGCATGTAAGCCTGGCGGTCCAACCTTTTAGGGTTGTTGTGAGGATTTGAGGCATGTATAAAGTGCCTGTCATAATAAGTGTGCAAAAAATGATAGATTTCCAACCTGGGAAAGGTAGGGGAGTGGGAGTAGTGTCGCTGGCAACAAGTCTCTGGCAGGATCGTCACTGAGCTCCCAGCTTCTCCAAGTACTTCCTACTATACCAAGAAGTGTCCCACAGTAGCACTATGATTCTGTCAATGTTGTTAGCGTCTCCTGTCTTAGCATGTGTCAAGTCTTTCCCCATTCAACCCTGTCTTACCATTCTGTTCTTTTTTTTCTGATCAGTTATTCTTTATTAAAATTAAAAATTTCTCTCTGGGAACTGTAAAGAGAATGAGAAGACAAGCCACAGACTGGAAGAAGATATTTGGAAAACACATATCTGATAAAAAATACTTGTAAGCAAAATATACCCAAAAAAACTCTTAAAGCTCAACAATAGGAAAACAGACAACTCAAGTAAAAAGTGGGGAAAATATTTAAACAGACACCTTCTCCAAAATATATACAGACAGTAGATAAGCATATGAAAAGCTGTCCAATGTTGTACACCATTATTACCATCCTGTTCTGTCTCACTAAGTCTTTAATCAGTTTGGTAAACAACCATTCTAGTTGTGATGACGCCCTAGGTACAATCACTTCTGAGATAGCCTCATAAAAAGCTCAGCTCTGCTGAACATTTGGAATGGGGCCGGCAGGAGGGCTCAGCAGTGGCATGACCCTAGAGTCTTAACAACCTGGGGTAAGATAACTATACAACAAGCCACTTTCTATTCCTGGATAGCCCCACGTGCTCTACACTGATACAGGCACAGAATCATGCATCAGGCCACAGTAAAGGAGATGTCAGCATCTCAACCCAAGATAGAGACAGGATACCTCTTAAGGCAGCTCTCATGTTTCTTCGAAGCCAAAATTGCCTACCTGAGCTGCTTACTCCACAGCTGTCTTATTAGGGTGCCAATTCTCTAAGACTTAGTCCACAGAGGGATGAGGCCATTTTGTTTCCTACTTCTTCCAAAAGACCATGCAAGATATTTGGAAACTGCCTCTCCACCTTCCCCAATCAGAAGAGCAGCACAAGATTTGGAAAAACACAGGGAGTAATAAAATGTTCACCAGTCACAGGTTGGAAGGCTCTCCTGCTTCTCTTCAGCTCACACCCCACTTGACTTCTCTGTCAGTGCCCAGCTACCTCCCCTTCCTCTCCGAGGAAGATATGACCCCAATTCGAATTAGGAAAAACTTTAAAATCAAGGATCAAATTACTGCTCATCATTTATTACTTGGGCTTGAGCTGTGAACAGATCTAACAGAAAAGGGTGCATTTTTTTTTTTTGGTCTGTGAATCCAGTCAGACATACCTACAAATAGATCAAATAAACTATTATTATTTAACTGATAATTGTTTCTTATTATCTGAGTCTTCATCCTAAAATGGCTATTCTCAATTTCACTGGTTAATTTAATATTACTTCTATTTATAAATAGTTCTTCATAAACTAGAAGGATTGAGTGCTATACTCTAACTATTAATTTGAGTATCCTGATGTTCAGTTATTTGGGCCATAGGTGGCCAGAGTTGTAAGACTTATATTTCAAAATATCTGGTACCGTCTTCCACCAGGTAGGAGCAATACTGGCATTGAGACATTACCTTGAAACCTCAGAGTGGCATAGTAATGGGGCAGGGTGGGCGTACAGATTGCAGAAAAGAAGAGGAATGAGTGAATATATAGATGATGCAACAGAATAGGAAGGAAAAAATATCTCTTCTTCTTGTGCTTATTTACTGCTCTCAGCAAACACCTCAGACATGCAAAAGTTAAAGGGGATGCAGCTGGGGATTTGGACAGAGCAGCCAGAATGAACTCAGCTCCCTCTACATAGAGGGCTTCCCCACTACATTCATGTGAAAACCTGCTTTGCCAGGGGGGGAAATAAAACAGGTAGAATTTTTTTAAAAACTGGGTTTTTATTTTTTCACCAAAATTTTGATGAACTGAGTCTTTTCTCTGTGCCAGGGACTATTCAAGACAGAGGATAAAATGATAAACAAAATAATGGTCCTTACCTTCCTGGAACTTACAATCTTGTGGGAGAAACAAAAACAATCAAATACATACATAAATAAATGAAAACTAGAGTAAGTGCAATGTAGAAAAGGTACAATATAGCACAACTGGGGAACATGACCATTTGTGGGATATCAGGAAAGTCCTCCCTGCTCCCAGATGAGAGCCAAAGAATGAATAACAATTTTCAAGGTGAAGGATGGCAGGATGCGGAGAGTGAATACAGAGGAATTATATTCCAGGCAGGGGGAACAGCATATGCAAAAGTTCTGAGGGAGGAAGGAACATGGTTTGTTTGAGGATCTAAAAGAATGTCAGTGGTCTAAGAGTAAGTAAGAGAAGAGCTTGTGGTAAAGCCGCAGGAGGAGCCACATATTTTGGCCTTTATGATAAAAGAATGTAAAGCCATTAAAAGGGTTTAGTATTTATCCTTTACTCTAACTAAAAACCACTGAGCAACAAACACTCCACCTTCTCCAATGCTGAATACAAAAGAATCAACATCCACAAAACCTCTAAAATAAAACACAGGAGCCCCAAGCCAGGAGGTAGAAGGGATCATAGCTCTGAAGGAAGCCTGATGATATGGTTTTGTGCCCACAAAATATTTGTTTCTCCAGTATGTAGCAGGCCCTGGACTAGAAAAAATGAGTGAAGGAGAATTCAAGGATCTTTCAAGAATCTCAAAGCTTGGTGGTGAACACAGGTTCTTATTTGAAGAAAATATTGTAAGTGCTAAAATAGTGGTATGCACTCGATGCTATGAGAATATAGTCTCTTTCGCTTCCTCTTTTTCCTTCCTGAAGGAGAAGGATTGCACGTTTAGGAAGCTCTCATGCACTTCCCAATATTTCTAGGGACTCAACAAAGAATCTAGTGAATAAGCAATAGTGGAAGCATAATTTAATTTGAGTGGATTATCAATAATTTGCCAGTTTTATAAAATGTATAGTTTTAAGATCAGCTGTATTATGAAACAAATCAGCATATTGGCATCCCTAAATGATCACTGAATCAGAGAACTAATTCTTCCCATGCTCAATGGAGTCCTGGTAGACTGAAAGCTAATGCAGCTTTCCAAGACAGCCAAATCAATCCCCAAAAATTATGGTTTGAGAACTGGAGGCTCCTGATCAATACTCATCAAGTGCTTAAAAAAAAACATAAGTACCAGAAGCCCAGTAGACTTGGGATATAAATAGTCCACAATGCTAACGAGTAGGAAGAGGATTAAGTACATTTTGAATACAATGGGATAACAGCACAAAGAAGAAATCAGGCAGCCTTACCTTGGATAAGTTCTCATTTTTCATTATCTCTGAGCTGATAAAATGCTCCCTGAAAGGCCTTGTGGCTTATACTTGGTTGAAATATAAGGAGAGTGAAAAGGGGAATAAATATAAAATCAACTGGACTAGAAAAGAATAGAGAAGGAGGAATTTTGGCAGAAAGCAAATGGAAGAAAAATTTCTAAGAAAAATAATTTCACGATTCAGAAGGTAAGGGTAGCCCATAAGAAAACATGAAAGTTGAACATTGTTGCAGTATCTTTACCTTCCACCTCCTTCCCTCCCCACTGCACCCGCCCCCTGCCCACTATCCCGCCTGGCAACCCTCTAAATACTTCTGCCAATTAGGGCACACTGTTGAGATTAATTCATGACAGTTATAGATTCAAGATATTAAAGTTTATCACATTATGCAAATGATTACATAAGCATTTACCACTGTTTATTTTACCCACAAATAAAGCCATCATTAACAAAAGCAACACAAGTTAATCTCCACTATTCTGTTGATGATAGAAAGTTATTTCAAACAAGAAACATCTCAAATGACTAATTACATTTTGATTTTTAAATAAAAAATGTTATTTTTCAAATGACTCTTTCTGTAACTTAATGATCTGTTTCTTTTTATACATCTCTACTTCATGATAATGCACAGCTAAGCAATTCCTTTCAGCCCAAAATAAAACCATGTAATATGGTATTTCTTAGTCCCAAACCACGAAGGCTTAGAACTTTAAAGAGTAATGGAAAAAAATTCAAGAATGTTTTAAAATCTTTCCTTTTCCCAAAACTAAGTTGAAAAATAGCAATTTCTCTTCCAAACCCATCTGAAATTATTAATACTGAAGTTTACCAATAGTGAACTTGGAGCATATTCTTATGGGCCACTAACTTTATGAATGTTCTAATAAATGCTTCCTTCAGTGTGATTTTCTCTACTGCTTTATATAGTTCAAATATTTGTTCAATAATTCTGGGGATCTTGCTATATCAATGTTTTTATTAGGGCAACATGATACAATCTATTTAAACACTGCCTTCTGTATTTTAAAGAAAAGCCTCTTATAAGGTGCAGTTTCAGCAATTTGTGTTGAATTATGAAGCTCATGTTGTAAGGAGATATCATCTGGAAAGTGCTGTAGAGAAGAGAAATGCAACATAGTATCTGAGTAATTTGGAAATTATTAAGGAAGAAGCAACCAAGAGAGTTCTGACAAGAGAGTTCACTGAGGCACCATTCATGGAGAAAGTGTAATTTGCATTAAATAGCATAGTCAAGGAAGTTTAACTCTTTGTACTCTCTAGCACTTAAGAAGTTATAGTTTTAAAACACTATGTGTCTTTGATGACCTCAACTGCAGCTTGAAATCTGGGGCATCTACAACCATCAATTTTGTTTGTTTATAAGTAGCTGTGATTTTAAATTGTTCCTAAATCAAAGTTTACAACTTGGCAATATTAGTTGTGGGGGGAAAAAGGCATCATTTTGGGGTATTCAATCATGTTTCACTCTATGGGAAAAGCCCATGACACTGATGTACGTAAAAGTTCTTAAATCATGTTCTGAGAGCTTCTCATATATTTTACAGCTGCCTGAACAAAGAAGCCATGTACTACCAGCCTATGCCACCTTACAGAGTGACTCCTCAACATCAGCCCACAGACATCTTATCACATGCTGTGACCAAAACATCTGTGAAAGAGCCCAAAGACTGAAGACTTACAGGACCATAAGCACTGTTCAGAGAAAGAAGAGTCCTTAGATTGCATATAGCCCAGCTGCCATAATTTACAGATAACAAAACTGAAATTCAGAAAAATTAAACAGCTTGCCTAAATTTCCAGAGCCTATAAATACCAGAGGTGAGCTAAGAATTCAGATTCATCTTATTCTTGGTTCAGCATCTGTACTTCTGTTTGATGCAGCCTCTCAATAAAAAAGATACATTTATTCATTCAACAGAAGCTGATTAAGAGGCACAGGCATATAACTTGAGAAAACCATAATTCAAAAAGAGTCATGTACCACAATGTTCATTATAGCTCTATTTACAATAGCCAGGACATGGAAGCAACCTAAGTGTCCATCAACAGATGAATGGATAAAGAAGATGTGGCATCTATATACAATGGAATATTACTCAGCCATAAAAAGAAATGAAATTGAGCTATTTGTAGTGAGGTGGATGGAACTAGAGTCTGTCATACAGAGTCAAGCAAGTCAGAAAGAGAAAAACAAACACCATATGTTAACACATATATATGGAATCTAAAAAAAAAAAAAAAATGGTCATGAAGAACATAGGGGCAAAACGGGAATAAAGACGCAGACCTACTAGAGAATGGACTTGAGGACACGGGGAGTGGGAAGGGTAAGCTGGGACAAAGTGACAGAGTGGCATGGACGTATATACACTACCAAACATAAAATAGCTAACTAGTGGGAAGCAGCCACATAGCACAGGGAGATCAGCTCGGTGCTTTGTGACCACCTAGAGGGGTGGGATAGGGAGGGTGGGAGGGAGGGAGACACAAGAGGGAAGAGATATGGGGATATATGTATATGTATAACTGATTCACTTTGTTATAAAGCAGAAACTAACACACCACTGTAAAGCAATTGTACTCCAATAAAGATGTTTAAAAAAAAAAAAAAGATGCACAGGGATTACAGCAGTGAATGAAAAAAAATATATGTAGTCCCTATTCTAATGGAGCTTACATTCAAGTGTGAGGGTAAAAAATACAAGAATTATATAAACAAAATTAATATATGGTATGTATCAGTGCTCTGGAGAAAAATAAAGTAGGGTAAAGGGATGAAGAATGAAGAAAGATATTATTTTATATCAAGTGGTCAGTAATGAGGTGAAATTTAGGCAGACATCTGAAGAAAGGAATGGAGGGAAGTCATGTAGTTACCCAGGGGTAAAGTATTCCAGGAAAAGAGAAGAGAAAGTGAAAACATCTTAGGACAGGAATATGCTATTGCATGCTCAAGAATCAGCAAAAAAAAAAAAAAAAAAGAGAGGCTAGAGCAGAGTGAACAAAGGTGAATTGTGATAGAAGATATTGGAAACATAGTGTGGTGGCATAATATTTAGGCCTTTGGCTTTTTTTCAGAGAGAGGGAAGTCACTGGATGGTTTGAGTAGAAAAACATCATGATCTAACTTCCATGTTGAAGTGTCCCTCTGGCTACCGTGGGGAGAATAGGAAGCTATTAACGCTCAAGGCAAGAGATGATGGTGGCTTGAAATAGGGTAATAATGGGCAAGGTAATGAGAAATTGTTGGATATATTTTGAAAGGAGGGGGCAAGAGACTTTGCTGAGACTAAATGAAGGCTATGAGAAAAAAATAATCAGCTTTTTTTTTAAGTCTGAGCAATTGGAAAATGGAGTTGCTATTTATTAAAATGGAGAAGATAATAGGAGAAGCAGGCTTGGAGCAGAGCATGAAGAGTTCAGTATTGGACGTGGTAAATTTGAGATGTATAGTATTGGACTTCCATCAGTAGCTGGAGAAAACCTTTCTCTCTCTCTCTCTTGCCTCCAGGCCTTTGACCTAATGTTAGAATTCAACCCTCTCTCCACCATCACCATCATTAACAGTCTCCTAAAATATAGCCAGCTGAAATGTTAGCTCCAAAGGACCCCGTTCCTAACAAGGCAAAATAGGTTAACACTTTATATTTCCCTTCAAAGTATTTGTTGCATGTACAATTATTTGTTCAATACCTGTCTCTCTTACCTGCTAGACTGTAAGCTCCATGAGGATAGCTTTATATTCGTATCATCATTTCATTCTTAACTCTTACTACACAGTGGGCACTCAGTATGTATACACTGAGTTTAATACCTATTTTATCTTCAATATTTTTATCTAAAATTAAGGAAAGAATGAAATCATCTGAACATCTGATTATTGATACACTATTATTTTTAAACTTCCAAAACTTCACCTCCATTTACTAAGGAAAATGACAACTAAAATCTAGATTTTTCTAAAAACTGTTTTATCTTTAGCAATTTCTAATATACATCAGAAATGCTGCCTAAAGGAAAAAGTTATGTAAGGAACTTACAAGTTTGCTATATTTCTGAATAATGCAGGACAAAGCAAAATGATTTGTAAGTGACTGATGGTGTACCTGAAGAAGGGAAAAAAAGAGAAGTAAATTTTTTCATTTGTCATATTCTACTCAAATTCTTACACAAAAACTCCTATTTCCACCTGGTGGTTTTTAACAGTGTAGAAGTGAGTATTGCTATTTTCCATGTATACTAGTATTACTATACCTAAAATAAATCACTGACATGTAAAATGATAAAACATATGTTTTTTATATAAGACATGGTGCCTGTCTGCATTAAGCTTACAATCTAGTACATACGAAAGATTTAAAACAAGCACAAAAATCAACCCATAAAGTTGGCACCTCACTTCACTTTGTCTAAGCTTGTAGATTCAGTTTTCTGAAGATCTGAACCTAATTTTTAAGTATATTGCCATGGTCTACAGACATGTGGCACTGGTTTCAACAAGGAGGCCACAAGCTGTTTTCCTAAGAACACCAATATCCCCAAATGTGTTAATAGATGTCTCATTAAAAAAGAGTTTTCTGGTCAAAAAAAAAATTTTAAGACATATAAATACTTAATATACATTTCTCTTGGAGAATAAAGATGCATATTCACTTTTAAAGATTTTGAAGTTAAAACCTTTTAACTTTATTGAACCCACTGTTCCACAGATATAGTTAAAAATGAATCCATTTTATCACAAAATTAAGATCTCATATGACACTAGGGTGTATCCATAGGCTTTAAGAAATGCTGGCTTCAGCTATAGTCATGATTTGCAGAGTTTGACAAACAAACTCTTATTCGCATCTTTTCTTAAAATACATAAATAAATAAAAGGCAAAAATATAGCTCTTCATTGAATCAACTGAACCAAAACTTGAACAGTTGAATAAGATAAGAGAGGAAGTCCTGAAGGCTAGGACACTGAAGTGAGTAAGATATATTAGCCTAAGCTATTATCATTCACAGTTTAATTTATCCTGGAGTTTATTTCCAAATACAACTAAAATATATCTATGTCACCCTGAATTCTTCCCTTGAAGACATTCCAACATTGATCTGGTATGTAACCTTCCAGATAATTATTCTCAAATTTAGTGTTCATTGTAGTTACCTGGAGTGCTCATTCAAAATGCAATATCCTGGGATCCACACCAAAGTTACTGAATCAGAATTCTTGGGTGTAAGATTCAAGATTTTTCATTTTTAGCAAACATCCTAAGTGTCCATCAGCAGATGAATGGATAAAGAAGATGTGGTATATACACACACAATGGAATACTACTCAGCCATGAAAAATAATGAAAGTTTGCCATTTGCAACAACATGGAATAGGTGGGCGTTATGCTAAGTGAAATAAGTCAGACAGAGAAAGACAAAAACTGTATGATATCACTTATATGTGGAATCTGAAAAATAAAAAAATACTAGTAAATATAACGAAAAAGAAACAGGACTTCCCTGGTGGTGCAGTGGTTAAGAATCAGACAGAGAAAGACAAAAACTGTATGATATCACTTATCTGTGGAATCTGAAAAATAAAAAAAAACTAGTAAATATAACAAAAAAGAAACAGGACTTCCCTGGTGGTGCAGTGGTTAAGAATCAGCCTGCCAATGCAGGGGACATGGGTTCGAGCCCTGGTCCGGCAAGGTCCCACATGCCGCAGAGCAACTAAGCCCGTGCGCCATAACTACTGACCCTGCTCTCTAGAGCCCATGAGCCACAACTACTGAGCCCGCGAGCCACAACTACTAAAGCCTGCACACCTAGAGCCTGTGTTCCGCAACAAGAGAAGCCACCTCAATGAGAAGCCCGCACACTGCAACGAAGAGTAGCCCCCACTTTCCGCAACTAGAGAAAGCCCACGCACAGCAACAAAGACCCAACACAGCCAAAAATAAATTAAAAAAAAAAAAAAGAAACAGATTCACTAATATAGAGGACAGACTAGTGGTTACCAGTAGGGAGAAGGAAGGGGGGAGGGGCATATAGCGGTAGGGATAAAGAGGTACAAATTATTATGTATAAAATAAGCCACAAGGCTAACACAACATTGTTAATCGACTATACTCCAATATAAAATAAAAAGTTAAAAATTAAAATTAAATAATAAAATAAGCTACAAGGCTATATTATACAAAACAGGGAATATAGCCAATATTTTATAACTATAAGTGGAGTATAACCTTTAAAAATTGTGAATCACTATACTGAACATGTGTAACTTACATAATATTATACATCAACCATATTTCAATTTTTAAAAAATATCAAACACCCTAGATAATTCAGGAAATTCTGTCTCTAGAACTTTAATCTCTTTGGGGCAAAAACGTTATTTCAGGTGCTTGCAGGTAACAGGAGACTTCTCTATCACAGCTCCAGATTGCCTAAATCCACCTGCTTATGCTGATTAAACTCAATAAAGGAGAAAGTCTAGATTAGCCATTCCAGCTGTTTTACACTAGGAAGATATAATATTTCCTCTAATATTTTGGCTTCTTCTTACTCCATACAACCAAAGCAAAAGAGAAAAAGTACCACTCTGATGCTTTCTTTTAAACTATTAGCAAGAAATTACATGTCTTTTTTTGCCATCAGAAAAGAATATTTTTCCACTTTCCGAAAAGGAATTAAGTTTCCCCTCCACATGATATCCATTCAGCCTCTAGCTTTGATACTGATAGCTTAGGTTGCCTTTATCAACTAAATTTCCAACTAGTCTCTGTAAAAAACACTTGCTGGAACAGTATGAAACATGTCCAAGCAGGACATTCTGGGCCCCCATTCTCACTACACTGTTTCATTCTGCCATTTTACTTACTACTTTAACTCTGAATTTATTTTGTTTCTTCTGTCTGACCCTTCTGTTTATCCTCTAATTCCCCACCAGTGTGAACATTTAGTATAAGGTACACAAACTAATTAGTAGAATATGGAAAAACCATATTAGTCATAAAATGAACCTGGAAAAGTAGGTCATTCTGAAATAACTGAGAGAAATGGCTCTCAAGATTTGACTATGAAACAAGTACTAATTATTCTCCAATTCAGTTTATCCAGTAACACATTATTACTGGTAAGAATAATTCAAAGAACACAAACTTGACAACAGCTGAACTGCAAATGGTAAATATTAGATTGCAAAATTTGAACTTGGTAAATTGTGCTTGTTAGAAACAGTGGCCCCAAAGGAAAACTCACAACTGAAGACATAATTTCATTGGGGAAAAAACAAACCCTGGGCTTCCCCGGTGGCGCAGTGGTTGAGAGTCTGCCTGCCAATGCAGGGGACGCGGGTTCGGGCCCTGGTCTGGGAAGATCCCACATGCCACGGAGCGACTGGGCCCGTGAGCCACAACTGCTGAGCCTGCGCGTCTGGAGCCTGTGCTCCGCGGCAAGAGAGGCCGCGATGGTGAGGCCCGCGCACCGCGATGAAGGGTGGCCCCCGCGTGCCGCAGCTGGAGAAAGCCCTCGCACGGAAATGAAGACCCAACACAGCCATAAATAAATAAATTTAAAAATAAAAAATAAGAAAATAAAGGCAGAAAAAAAAAATTTAAAAAAAAAACAAACAAAAAAAAACCCTGATTTGCAATCAAAACTTCTTTGTAAAGATTAGGTGGAAGAGAAATGATTTTGATGAAAAAGCTTCAGGAGATAAAAATTTAAATTTAAAAAAATTAGAAGTCATTTAACTGCACTATAGAACAGATTGACTAAGATACTTTTTCAAAGAAAATTTTTCAGTATTGATTTAAATCTGAAGAAAAAAATTATAAATTATGATATAAAATCAACATATCTTTAGAATTAAAATTGGGAAGTCAAAATACTGACTGGGTTAAAATGTCAGGGTAAAAGTACCCTGCATCTACACACTGAACATCGTAATCAGTATTTTCTAGCACAAAATTTCACAAGATTTTAAAATAGAAACTTAAAATGATCTAATTGAGCATGCAGTTCCATATGGCAGAATGAATACATTGACCTTTTCTCCCTTTAAAGACCTGTTGAATGTGTGTGTGTGTGTGTGTGTGTGTGTGTGTGTGCAGAGAGAGAGAGAGGCAAGTGTATATGTATATATGGATAAGAAATGAAACTATATATATATATATATATATATATATATATATATATATATATACATACATATATATGTGTGTAGAGAGAGAGGGAAATTTATATGTATACATGGATAAGAAATGAAACTGTAACAATGACATAAAATAAGAATGAGAAATGGGGTCTACATTTCCTTCATTGCTCTAAAACAAAAAGGAAACTTCCATACCAGGCAGTAAGTCAGATTAGATGTCCAGAGAACTCTCTCAATTTAGAACAGAAGAAAATGCTGGATAGAATTAATTTTCTTATATGTTTGTCTGAGTAAAGAAGAAAGTAAAGGGACTTTCCTGGTAGCGCAGTAGTTAAGAATCCACTTGCCAATGCAGGGGACACAGGTTCGATCCCCGGTCCGGGAAGATCCCACATGCCGCAGAGCAACTAAGCCCGTGCGCCACAACTACTGAGCCTGCACTCTAGAGCCTGCGAGCCACAACTACTGAGCCCATGCTCCACAACTACTGAAGCACACGTGCTCTAGGGCCTGAGTGCCGCAACTACTGAGCCTGCACACTGCAATTAGTGAAGACCAGGCGCCTAGAGCCTGTGCTCTAGAAGCCACCGCAATGAGAAGTCTGCGCACTGCAACGAAGAGTAGCCCCCGCTCGCTGCAAGTAGAGAACGCCCACGTGCAGCAAGGAAGACCCAACGCAGCCAAAAAATAAAAAAAGAAAGAAAATAAAGAAAATCCTCAGGGGTTAGAAATGAAGAGAAAGCAAAAATCCAGAGAGGTAAGCAGCTCTGAAGCTGGCATTTATCACAGAAGTAACCTACCAATCCATGGTGGCCTAGGGCTCAGGTTTTTACAGAAGACAAACCTGGGTCCTATACAAGGCGGAAAAGAAAAATTGGTCCCTGAAAAGATGACAGATTGGATTGAGACACTGGAACAAATACAGGACCCTCCAAAGGCAATGAAAAAAAAAAAAAAAAAAGCTAATTCATAAAGGGAAATGGTAAGAAACCTGCATGCTTTGGTCTTAAATCTTGGAGGGATAGGAAAAAAAGAGAAGAAAAAAAAAAAAAAAAAGAAGAAGAAGACATGTCCCTGGAGAATTCCTAAATGCAAGCCTACACTCATACTGGTTTGGGGCCAGAGTTTATACTACCTATACAGAGTCAAAACTAAAAATGTAGTTTAAAGTGGTTCCAGCTTTGTAGAGCCCCAGGAACTTGTCAGCAGCAAACACCAAAACCTCTTTGGAAGAATGTACCTGCAAACTAGGCCTCAAATAATCCCTCCAAGGAATATGAGCTAACAATTATTTAAAAATCACTAAAATCCTGAAGAAGCAAGTTACCATAAGCAAGAGTCAGCAAAAACAACAAACTACAAATAGATCCACAAACTCTACCGATATCAGGTTTATCATGTGCAAAATAAAAAATAATTAAAACAACAGAGGGGTAGAAAGCATAATGAAAAACGACAGCACTATCAAATGTGACCAGGCAGATTTTGCAAGGGAATCAAATAGAATATCTAGAAATATTAAATATATTCATTAATTTAAAAAATATAAGATTAAATGGCAGATTGGATATAGCTGCAGAAATAATTAGTAGCATAGACGATAGAACTGAAAAAATCAACTAGAATGAAACACAGAGTGGCAAGTATTAGAATGTACAAAGAGAGATTAAGAGACAAAAAGTATACATCAAATTGGAGTTCTCAACTCTACTTAATATTCTGTGATAACCTATGTGAGAAAACAATCTAAAAAAAAGAATGAATATATATATATGTATAACTGAATCACTTTGCTGTACACCTGAAACTAACACAACATTGTAAATCAACTATACTCCAATAATTTTTTTTAAATGAGACCAGAAACTCAAAAAAAAAAAAAAAAAAAAGGAATTCCCAGAGGAGAGAATAGCAAGTATAAGAAGGCACTGTTTGAAGAGTTAATGGCAGAGAACGTTTCCCATAAACACATCTTAAATGAAAATTATATTTGAGGGTTCATTCTAGAAAAAAGAAGAGAATACAAAAGGGAATATGACATAAGACACAAGAAATAGTCACACCCAAGTATCACCAGAACAGAAAAGCAAAAGAAAAGATAAAAAGAATTTATCTTTCATAATAAATTTAAAGAGAACTCATTTGACCTTGACACTTGGAACAGCATTTATGTACAATTCTTTTGATCTTCAGCCTTGGAGGAGCCAATAAAGATAGTTTCCACAGTTACTTACATTGGTTGTTTTCTTTGCTATCCACTTCAATGTAGTTACGTTACGCATTTGTAATAAGTTAGGTTAATTTACTAAGTACACCCCACTTTCAGAAAGTTCAAGTTAGGCCACTTTGCTTTTACCAAAGACCTACATTAGTACCTGTTTTTGCTAACCTAAAGAAATACAAACAGGATTCTTGTTTTTATGAAAAAATCTGTTACCATACTAATGTAGGTCTTTCGTAAAAGCAGCATGAACTTTCAGAAAATGGGGGATACTCTTTCCTTTATGCCATTTTGGCTTATGAAAGGTTTCATAGGAATATTCTACTTTCCAAAAGCAGGGGAAACCTATATATTTGTATTTAAATTTAGGGTTTCATCTATATTCTCATTGGTTTTGTTTATTTTGAGGATAAGTGAGGGTATATGAAATGTTACTATGGTTCTAAGAGTCAGAGTTACACAAAAAGATGAACTCAGAGAAGTATATCATACCCCTGCTACCTGAATCCCATTCCCCACTTCTTTCTATCCCTTTCCCACTCACCCTCTGTAAATAACCAATCTCTTTAGTTTCTGATTAAGCCTACCTATATTTATTTTGCACTTATAGCAGATACCTATGTGTTTTCTTGGATCCCCTTCTTTCTTATATGAGGGATAGAATATCATAGATATCCTTTTGGCTTTTGCTTTTTTTTTAACTAAACAGCATGTCCTAGAACTCATACTTTATCAATTCATAGATATCTTCATTATTCTTTTTTTTAACAGATGCATAGTATGGAAGTACTATAGCTTATTTAATCACTCTCCTACCTATGGACATTGTAGTTGCTTTCAAAATTTTTCAATTACAAACCATGCTGCAATGAATAACCTTCTGCATAAACATTTTGGTTTTTTGGAGGTATACCTTTAGGATAGATTCCTACAAGGCAGACCGTTAAACTGAAAGGCAAATGCATCTGTAATTTTGTTACGTATTGCCAAATTTCCCTCCAGAGGATGGTATCAATTTGCATCCCCACCAGCAACGTATGAAAGTGCCTGTTTCTGCACAGCTTTGCCAAAAGAATATGTTGTCATATTTCTTCAATGTTTGTCAGTCTTAGGGGAGAAACAGTATTTCAGTGTTGTTTAAATTTGCATTTCTCTAAATATAAGCGAATTTGAGGATTTTTTTCATATATTTGAAGGCCATTTTTATATCTCTTTCTTACGAATTTTCTGTTCATATCTTTTTCCCATTTTTTATTGGGTTTTCAGTCATTTGTTCCTTGACTTTTGAGAATTCTTTATATATGAGGAACATTAGCCCTTTGTCTGTGGTACAGGTTGTGAATATTTTATCCCAGTGTGTCAGACGGCTTTTAACTTTGTTTATTATTAGTTGTCATATTTCACTTTTATGTAATCAATTTATAAATCTCCTTTTTATTGTTGCTAGAATTTGAGTTAAGGTAGAAAAACTTTCCCTATATAAGATGAAAAAGAAATTCATGTATATTTAATTTTTGTACTTATATGATTTCAATTTTTACATTTCCATTGGAATGTGAAAATGGATACATAATCCATTAGGAATTATTTTGTATGGTGTGAAATACAGATATAATTTTGTCTTTTTCCAAATGGTCACACAATTGCCCTAGCACCATGCATATTAAATGTCCACCTCTACTGCAGCGATTACAGATGCTGCCTTTGTCATATAGTAAATTTCCATATGTATTGGGGGCTAATTCTGGGATTTCTATTCTATTCCACTTGTTTCTATTCATGCACCAGTGCAACACTATTTTAATTATAAATGTTTTAAAATACGTTTTAATGTCTGGTAAATTTAGTTTTCCCCTCACAGTTTTTCTTTTTCTGTGTTTACCCAACTATTCTTTCATGTCTGTTTTTCCATATGAATTTTAGGATCAACTTGTTTAATTACATAAAATATTAGCATTTTTATTGAGATTACACTTTTTATAAATTAATTTAGAGAAAACTGACATCTGTATAACTTTAAGTCACCCTATCCAAAAATAGGGTATGTCTTTTTTCCAGAAAAGATACTCAAATGGCCAACAGGTACACAAAAAGGTGCTCAGCATCACTAATCATCAGGGAAATGCAAATCAAAACCACAATGAGATATCACCTCACACCTGTAAAAATGGCTATCATCAAAAAGACAAGAAATAACAAGTACTGGTGAGGATGTAGAGAGAAGGGAACCCTTGGGCACTGTTGGTGGGAATGTAAATTGGTACAGCCACTATGAGAAACAGTGTAGAGTTTCCTCAAAAAGTTGAAAATAGGACTATATAATCCAGCAATCCCACTTCTAAGTAAATATCCAAAGGAAACGAAATCAGTATTTTGAAGAAATATCTGCACCCCCATATTCACTGCAGCCTTATTCACCACAGTCAAGACGTGGAAACAACCTAAGTGTTAACTGATCGATAAATAAAGAAGATGTGATATATATGATGGAATACTATTCAACCAAGAAAAAGAAAGAAAATCTGCCATTTGCAACAACATGGATGAACCCTGAGGGCATCATGCTAAGTGAAATAAGTCAGACAGAAAAAGACAAATACTATACGATCTCACTTATATTTGAAGTCTATAAAAACGAAACTCATAGAAACAGAGAGTAGATTGGTAGCTGCCAGGGGTGGGTGGGGAGATGGGGAATGTGTTAATGTGGTCAAAGTGTTCAAACTTTCAGTTATAAGATTAATAAGTTCCAGAGATGAATTATACAGCAGGGTGACTGTAGTTAACAGCACTGTACTGTATATTTGAAAGTTGCTAAGAGAGTAGATTTTAAAAGTTCTCAACACACACAGACACACACACAAAGTAACTGTACATGCGGTGATAGATATGTTAAATAACCTTACTGAGGTAACACTTTCACAATATATACATATATCAAACCATCACATTGTACACCTTAAACTTACACAATGTTATATGTCAATTATATCTCAACACACCTGGAAAAACAAAAAAGAATAGGAGATATTTTTCCACTTGTTCAAATCATCATTACTATCTTTCAAGAGTGTTTTAAAATTTTCCTCATATATGATTTTGCACACTTCTTAAATTTATTCCTATGTATTAATCTTTGCTATTATAAATAATGTTTTCTCTACCACTATGTTCTCTGTTTATTGTTTGCATATATGAAGCCTACTTAATTTTGTATATTAATTTTATAACCTATGCTTGACTGAACTATTTTGTTGTTGAGTTAGTTTTAACATTGATTCTCTGGGGCATTGGTGGGGGCGGGTGGGGGGCGGTGAACTTGATACAAAATTATATCACCTGCAAATAAAGATAGTTTTGTTTCTTCTTTACTCATTCTTAAGCCTCTAATTGATTTACCTTGCCTAATTGCATTGACTGATAACCCTAATGAATGTTGAATAATAGTGGAGATAGTTGTTATCCTTGCCTTGTTTCTGATCTTAGTGAAAATGCCTCTAGTGTTTCTTTGTGTGTGTGTGTGAGGTAATAAAGATTTATTGATATTTTAAGCTGCTAAATATGGGAGTAACTTGTTATACAGCAATAGATAACTAATACAGTATGTATAGTATACTAGGATTGGGGTGAATGCATTAACTATCTCACCAGTGAAACTTAAGAAACTTGTATCAGGGAGGGTGGCTGAGGGACAGAGGGGTGGCGATGGGGACCTTTTTGTCCCTTTGGCATTTTGAACCATCTTTTCAAAAAGATCACCTGAATGGCAAATAAGTAAATAAAAACGTAGGCAGCCCTCAGAGAGTAGCAGCTGTGATTATTCATTCCATGGATATTTCTCAAGCTGCCAGAAGTCACCCTTGAGTATGTGTGGCTTAATCTACAACATGGGTTTATGAAGAATACAAGGGCCGGGGATTGAGAGTCACATAGGAGTGCCACCATGTACTAGCTGTGTGCCTTGAGGTAGGTTGCTTAACCTCTCTGATCTTCAGTTTATCTTAAAAATGGGGATCATCAATACAATGACAGGGGCCTAATGTTCAAAGACCAGGCATGGGGTAAACACTTAATAGATTTGGTTGTTATTGATAATAAGCTTCCAGGATCCTGCCCTGGGCCAGGAGACTGGAGAACCCACTGAGTCCCTTGCCCCCAGCTCTGGAGGCAGGCTAGGGTAGGTGGCCTACAGGGGACAGCCGAGCCAGCCTTCCAGGGTAGAAGCTGGGTGAGAGGATTATGAAGGCCAGGAGGGACGACAGGGTGAGAGAGACCCCACTCCAGGATCACCTGCCCACCTAGCCCCCCATCCTCCCTGTACGTGTTCTGGCCTTGCCCCAGGACTCACAGTTGGGAGGGACAGGGCAGAGGCCCACCAACCATAAGGCATCACTTGGAGGAGTGGGAGGGTCTAGGGGTGCAGGGAGGGGCTGAGGGGTCCTGAGGTGGGGGTGCCCTGGACTTCAGTCCACCCAGAGCTGGGCTCTCTCCCTGTCCTGTGCTGGGAAGGGCGTTTGGATGACTGGTACCCACATGCCACATGAATCTACAGGATGCCAGCACAGGCGGCGGGGAGGGGCCCTAGGGAATTCCCACGTGGGAAACCGGAGTATCAGCCTGGTCGAGCAGAAACGTGTTAGGAAGCTGGCTGAGGCTCTGTGTCACTGTGTGAGCCCGGCGAGTCCTGAGGCACAGCCACGCCACCTGCTGATGGGTACGTCCTCTGGGCCCAGTGGCATATGTGGGCTGCCTGGGATCAAGGCAGAGATGAGAGGAGGGGTCCCCATATCCGTCCTGACTCTGAGGATGACAGGAGGCTGAGCTCCTTTGAGGCAAGTGCCTGGGAGGCACTGCCTGCCCTGGCCCGGGGAGGGGGCGGGGCTTGATTGGGTTGCTTTGTTCATGACTCATGCTTTCTGGAACCAGCCCTGTCCCCCGGGAGGCACTTTCCAGGAGGGCTCCCTTTGGCCCCCTCTGCCCTGTGCAGATGTCCGAGGCTCAGCTGTGCCCGCCTGTCCAGACCAGGAAAAGGCTCGTCAGCGCCCCCCCGGGAGGGGAGCCTCACTGGGTTGGGGCACCTTTTTTCTGGATGGTGAACTGCCCAGTGCACTTTTGGCAACATGACCAATATAGCAACTTGTCCACAAGGAAACCTTTACCCGTGCCCTGCCTCCAGCCGGGGCTCCCAGTCCAGTGTGCTCTGTCTCGGGACGGCCGCCCTTGTAGCCTGGACTTGGCCTCTCCCCTCCTCTCAGCCTCCAGATCTGATCAGCGACTGTCCTCAGTGTGGGTTCCCTGGTGGCAGACCCCAGATGAGGGTCCAGCTGTGTTCCCAGGAAAGACATGGGTGGGGGAAAGCTCAGCAAGGGGGCGGACCCCACGGGGGCCTCACGCAGGAGCAGTGAGGGCCACCCCGCGGGGGACCTGATCAGGCCAGCGAGGTGGAGATGTTTTACCCGCACGTCCCGTGACTGGTAGGGGCAAACTTCTTGCGGGCTGTATGCCCAGGCTGTTCGGCTCTCTTGGGTGCAGGCAAAGCTGGTGCTGGCAGTGAATGGTGTCTGACAGAAGGGCAGGTGCTGGCTGCTGCAGAGAAAGTTCCTTGAGAAGATGCAGGAGGCGGTGAAGGGCTGGGGGACATGGGCGGGGCACCCACAGCACCTGCCGCCACTGCTGAATGCTCCTGATTTGACTCCTGTTTCTGGAAAATGTTTGCTTCTCTCCATCCCCACAGCTACCTTCATCTCTCGTGGGGATGCCCAGGGGCCTCCTGACTGTCCACACAGAGCTGGTGGATAACCCCCTCCTCAGAGCTGGTGGATAACCCCCTCCTCTCAGGTGGCCCCCAGCCCTCGGAGGTTGCAAACTCAGCTGCCTCTAGGTGCAGGGAAGTGACATAAATGAATGAACCAAGAGTGGCCTGTACCAGCTCACCGCCCTCCCCAGATACCCCGTTTGATGGAGACCAAGGATGAGAAATGCACCTCACGTCTCAGAAGGCGATAAAACAAGTGCCATGATAGATTGGGGGTGGAGCCATGGGGAGCAGAGGGCCCAGGCTGCCCAAGGGGGGAGCCCCTGCTTGACTTCAACTAACCGGTCCCACAAGGCCGAGGGACCAGCATGTGTGAAGGAGGCAGGGGGGTCACAAGGACTGAGAGATGCAGACAGGGAAGGCAGGTGGGGTAGGAGCATGGAGAGGGGTGGGTGGGGAGCCCTATGCAGGGGTCCGCCACCTGGCCTTGCAGGCCCAGGCCTGGACCCCATCCTGACAACAGGCAAAGCAGGATGGCAAGTAGAACAGTGCAAGAGTGGGGTCCAGGAGACCAGGCTGTTGCCATGATCAGTCCAGGTGTGAGAAGGGGTGCCTGGACCAGGGTGGTGGCCACAGGGATGGAGACGGGTGGACACACATGGCCAGGAGGCCTTGCTGAAGGGCTGGGTGTGGGATGGGGAATAGCCACCGCTAGATCTCAGAGTCAGGACTGACCATCCCAGAAGGCCCCTTCCCTTTGCTTCCAGGAGCCCCCCGGGTGCTCAGGCAAGGAGGACTCCTGGTGGATCTGAGAGGCGTTCCAGCATCCCAAAGCTCCCTGGGGTGGGTGGGAGGGTGTCAGGCTTGGTCCAGTCTGAGGTCAGGCATGTCCCACACAGGCTCGAACACCTAGGAGGGCAGGCAGCCCACATGAAGAAGACGGCAGAAGGTAAGAGACAAGACCCCCACTCCAGTTCTGCCACAGAGCCAGCCTGGCGATGCCCACGCTCCTTCACAGCTGCCCCAGGAACTCCATGTTGCCCAAGCTCCCTCCAGAAAGACTTTCCAGATCCTTCCTTTGCATGGCCAGCTCCTAATGCAAACTCCAGAGCGGGTGCCTCCGCCTCTAGTGTTTCTTGATTTTGAAGGAATACTTGTTTTAGGGCAAAGGTAAATATTTTTTATCATCTTGAGAAAGTATCCCTCAATTCTTATTTCCTAGACTGTGTTTTATCATGCATTGAAGTGGAATTTTTTCCAAAGATTTAGTCAGTCTGAATGGCAATAATTATACAATTTTCCCTTGGATTTATTAATTTGGTATGTGATAATAGTGGATTTCCTTGCATTTGGAGAATAAATCCCATGTGGTTATGATGTATTATTTTCTTAACAAGATATTGGATTCTGTTTGTGAATATTTTGTTTAGAATTTTTGCATCAATATCCATGAGAGATATTAGATAATAGTTTTATTTGTTTGTCCTTATTTGGGTTAGATATCTATGTTAATTGTCTTCCTTTTCAATGCTCTGCAATAATTTATAAAGCATTAAAAATATCCGGCCTTGAAAGGTTTAGTAGAATTTCTTTGTGAAACTATCTGGGCCTCATATTTTGTTTTGTTTTATTTGTGATGTATTTCCTTAATAACTTTATCTCTTCTATAGAAATTGGACTTTTAAGCCTTTTTAACTCTAATAGGATTAGTTTCAATAATCTGTATTTCCCTAGAAAATTTTCCATTTCATTTAGGTAGGTTTTCAAAATTGTCTATAAACTTGACTTATAATTTTTTCCATTTATTCTGTTTCAGTAGTTACTTCCTGTTATAATTTCTTGTTTTATATATCTGTATTTTCTCTTTTCTTTCTTGAGCAAGTTATCTAGTGGTTTATTTTGTTAATTTTTTAAAAGCAGGATATAGATTTTTTTTTTTAAACATCTTTATTGAAGTATAATTGCCTTACAATGGTGTGTTAGCTTCTGCTTTATAACAAAGTTAATCAGTTATACATATACAATATGTTCCCATATCTCTTCCCTCTTGCATCTCCCTCCCTCCCACCCTCCCCATCCCACCCCTCTAGGTGGTCACAAAGCACCGAGCTGATCTCCCTGTGCTATGCGGCTGCTTCCCACTAGCTATCTATTTTACATTTGGTAGTGTATATATGTCCATGACACTCTCTCACCCTGTCACATCTCACCCCACCCCCTCCCCATATCCTCAAGTCCATTCTCTAGTAGGTCTGTGTCTTTATTCCGTCTTGCCACTAGGTTCTTCATGGCTTTTTTTTCCCTTAGATTCCGTATATATGTGTTAGCATACTGTATTTGTTTTTCTCTTTCTGACTTACTTCACTCTGTATGACAGACTCTAACTCCATCCACCTCATTACAAATACCTCCATTTCATTTCTTTTTATGGCTGAGTAATATTCCATTGTATATATGTGCCACATCTTCTTTATCCATTCATCTGTTGATGGACATTTAGGTTGCTTCCATGTCCTGGCTATTGTAAATAGAGCTGCAATGAACATTTTGGTACATGACTCTTTTTGACCTATGGTTTTCTCAGGGTATATGCCCAGTAGTGGGATTGCTGGATCGTATGGTAGTTCTATTTGTAGTTTTTTAAGGAACCTCCATACTGTTCTCCATAGTGGCTGTATCAATTTACATTCCCACCAACAGTGCAAGAGAGTTCCCTTTCCTCCACACCCTCTCCAGCATTTATTGTTTCTAGATTTTTTGATGATGGTCATTCTGACTGGTGTGAGATGATATCTCATTGTAGTTTTGATTTGCATTTCTCTAATGATTAATGATGTTGAGCATTCTTTCATGTGTCTGTTGGCCATCTGTATATCTTCTTTGGAGAAATGTCTATTTAGGTCTTCTGCCCATTTTTGGATTGGGTTGTTCGTTTTTTTGTTATTGAGCTGCATGAGCTGCTTGTAAATCTTGGAGATTAATCCTTTGTCAGTTGCTTCATTTGCAAATATTTTCTCCCATTCTGATGGTTGTCTTTTGGTCTTGTTTATGGTTTCCTTTGCTGTGCAAAAGCTTTTAAGTTTCATTAGGTCCCATTTGTTTATTTGTGTTCTTATTTCCATTTCTCTGGGAGCTGGGTCAAAAAGAATCTTGCTGTGATGTATGTCATAGAATGTTCTGCCTATGTTTTCCTCTAAGAGTTTGATAGTGTCTGGTCTTACACTTAGGTCTTTAATCCATTTTGAGTTTATTTTTGTGCATGGTGTCAGGGAGTGTTCTAATTTCATACTTTTACATGTATCTGTCCAATTTTCCCAGCACCACTTATTGAAGAGGCTGTCTTTTCTCCACTGTATATGCTTGCCTCCTTTATCAAAGATAAGGTGACCATATGTGCGTGGGTTTATCTCTGGGCTTTCTATCCTGTTCCATTGATCTATATTTCTGTTTTTGTGCCAGTACCAAACTGTCTTGATTACTGTAGCTTTGTAATATAGTCTGAAGTCAGGGAGCCTGATTCCCCCAGCTCCATTTTTCGTTCTCAAGATTGCTTTGGCTATTCGGGGTCTTTTGTGTTTCCATACAAATTGTGAAATTTTTTGTTCTAGTTCTGTGAAAAATGCCAGTGGTAGTTTGATAGGGATTGCATTGAATCTGTAGATTGCTTTGGGTAGTAGAGTCATTTTCACAATGTTGATTCTTCCAATCCAGGAACATGGTATATCTTTCCATCTATTTGTATCATCTTTAATTTCTTTCATCAGTGTCTTATAATTTTCTGCATACAGGTCTTTTGTCTCCTTAGGTAGGTTTATTCCTAGATATTTTATTCTTTTTGTTGCAATGGTAAACGGGAGTGTTTTCTTAATTTCACTTTCAGATTTTTCGTCATTAGTGTATAGAAATGCAAGAGATTTCTGTGCATTAATTTTGTATCCTGCTACTTTACCAAATTCATTGATTAGCTCTAGGAGTTTTCTGGTAGCATCTTTAGGATTCTCTATGTATAGTATCATGTCATCTGCAAACAGTGACAGCTTTACTTCTTCTTTTCCGATTTGGATTCCTTTTATTTCTTTGTCTTCTCTGATTGCTGTGGCTAACACTTCCAAAACTATGTTGAATAATAGTGGTGAGAGTGGGCAACCTTGTCTTGTTCCTGATCTTAGTGGAAATGGTTTCAATTTTTCACCATCAGGATATAGATTTAAATCATGCTTGATCCTTTAAACCAAGACTGTCTCTTTAAGATGAATCTGTTCCTCTGAATCATGTGGCTGGTCCTTTAAATGGGCTGTATTTTGAAATCCTTTTCCTGTAGTCCTGCTCTGATCAACCCAAGCACTTTTATAGTATTTTCAGATTTAGGATGGATTTAATCTTTCTAGTACTGTAGTTGCTACAACTCTATCTCAGGCTCCCTCTTCAGCATCTTCATTTGTCTTCTTAGTAATTTTTCTTGGTTGCATTTCCTCCCAGCAAAGCTCTCTGGTGGGTGGCTAGAGGTGGGATTTTGTAGGACCCTGATGATATTACTTTTTTCAACCTTTCTTTTTACTCACAATGTTTAAATAATAGCATTTATGTAACAGAAAACTAAATAATATATAATCCCCAAAACACCTATTTTTATATTTTTATGTTGAAATAATAACACATTTGCAATGTGTCTAATGTATAATAAACTCATAACATTTAATATGTATATGTAACATGTGGTAAAGTAATAGCATACATGCATAAATATGTAATATGTAAGAATATGGATAACATTTTTATGTTAAAGTAATAACTCATATGTGTATAATACAGCTGTGTCCTCAGTTGGCTCTCTAAAAAGTTGGTCTCCCTAACTTACATGCTACTTCATAATATGAACTTTTCAATTACTATTCTCTACCTTTCTATGTCAATAAATTTTCATTTCCTTTGATACAGTCTATATTCACATTGCCCCGCTTGTCCAAAAAGTATTCTTTAAACCGCTTTGTCCAAACCAGTACAGAACCCAGGTTCACATATTGCATTTGGTTTTAATGTCTGTTAACCATTCTTTTAATCCAGCACAACTCTGTTCCCCTTCATTTTTTCATAGGAGAAGGGCTTGCTGAAGAGACCAAACTAGTAGTCCTGCTGCATGTCTTACTGTCTGGATTTGTCTGACTGCTACTATGGGATGGCAATGAGATAATTTCTTCTCTTTCTTATATTTCCTGTCTATCTCTCTCTCCCTAAACTAGATGGCAAACTTCTAATGGTCCAGGACTGTGACCTCTTCATTTTTGTATTCCCCAAAACAACAGCATGTCTGGCCCAGACCACGGTCAATTTTTGTTTTTGTTTTTGTTTTAAATAAAATATGTGTTGGATTGACTCATGAAAGGTCAGTTTTTCCTAAAGGTTAATAGCAAAACCTGGCATTTGTTTCAGATTGCTGTGGCCTAAAAAGTTCTCATTCTCTCTCTCTCTCACACACACACACACACTCACACACACACGAACTAGAAAATAACATTTGAAACTACAAAAACATAATGATGGTATATAGTTTTTGAGGTAGATGGGAACCTGGTAGAGCAGCTAGGAAAATCTGAAGTAGAATGATAAAGGCAGTGATTAAAAAGTGTAAATATTGCTATTATGAGAACAAGAGGTAGTATTTCCACAGCAAATGGGCTTTGAGCATAAATGTTTCCAGAAATCACACATCATTTTGACAGAGAAATTTAAGATACAGATGTAGAATATACCACTTATTCGAAAAAGCTGTTGTGAAGGGAGTAAAATAATAATAATAGCAGAACCCTATGTTTACAAATAAAGCATGCACAGAAGCACTCAAAATAAGTGTCATAAAACCTGATTCCAGCTCTCCCACTGTTGTGTGTTATTTTCAATAAAGCATTTACTTCTCTGTGCCTCTGTCCTCCATCTATAAAGTATAGATAACACTTTATTGTCTTAAGTAGAACTGTCGGCTTCCTTAATCTGATCAAGCCTCATCTTTCAAGGAAGACAATAAAAGGAAGGAATTCTTGTGGGATATCCTTGTCTTAGGCCCCAGCTCTTAGCTCTTTATGATGAATATCTTTTCTATGAGACTTTCTCAGGAGATTATCCTTACCTTGCCATCTCAAAGGCTCAGGGCTTGGTTTTGTTACAAGAATTGGTGAGTTCCTTAGAGCCCAATGACAAACAGAGGCAGAAGCAATGCTCAAAACAATGATAAAGATATATGGATTTAGCTTCCCCTGAAAGTAGTTATCACATGTATTCTATTCTCTTACCTTTGGACAACAATAAGATAAAACCTATGACTATGCTCTCTGAACTGCTACTCAGTAAAAACTGTTTCTACTGTAATTTCTTCCATTTCCTCTTTAGAGTATGCAACACTACTTATTCCAATAAGACACTGTAATAAGTATAGTGATTTATCATTTTGATTGTGTTTTCATAGTATCTCAAAGTGCCTTCCATTTATGTGGGCATTATGATTCCTACAGGCTATATGCTATACCTTGATTGATTTCTCATTTATATTCAATACTGATGAGTCAGATATCCCTTAAACATATTGTATGTTTTTTTACTCTTGCTTACTGTTTTTTTTAACTTTTTGTTGTAGAATTTATTTTAAATCTTAAAGGAATTTTTAAAAAATAACTGACAGTGACACTGTATGCTATACACTGTTCCAAACAGAGCAATAAATGTTGAAATCAGATACATGATTTAAAACCAAAAAACAAACGGCAATGGGACAGACTGTACTTAAATAAACAAAAATTCAATATAGTTGTTTCTTTGTTCCAGAAAGTTGACTGCAAAACCAATGTCTTCCATTATATCTAGAGGAAAGCAGCACACAGGGTTGAAGTAACGAAGGCACATACCCTTTAAATGCTTTACAAATCAGGCTGGATGACAACACTGTAGAAATGGACTATTTCAAATCATTATGCACATAGTCTCCTTATTCTAGTTATATATCATTCTAAATATTGACAAAATTCTTCTTGGACATTTCATAAGGACCATTCTTTAAAAAAATATTTACAGTAATATCTGAGTTTTGTGTAAGTACTGGCATGTTAAAGAACTCTTGGGGCACAATATTGCTTACCAACCTAAAGGAAAACGCCCTACAATTCAACAGAATAGGAAGGTACAACAGTGTGTCACTTGAGAGAGACTTCAAGAAGAAAAGGAAATTCACATGTTTTTGAAGTTCTGCTAGATGTCAAGTAGTACATATTTTTTCACATATTATTTATTTTAAATTTCACAACAACTCCATGAGAAAATTGAAGCTGGGAGAGACTAAGTAATTTTCCCAGGATCATACAACTAGAAGAAATGGAACCAGGATTTAAACCAGGTCTGTGTGATAAATCCAGCTTACTTCACCAGCCCATGCTGCATTGCTATACAACTCTTATTCCTATAAAATATCTCAACTGGCCTGCTTAAGAAACAGCAACTACCCCCCTTCCATCCCTCTTTCTGCTTACCTGAAAATCTTACCCCCATTAGCCTGATGAAAGGATGAGAAGACAAAGGCTTTAGAAAGAAGACCATTAAGATTTGTTACCCTGAAGGGCAAGGACTGCTTGCCTATGTGGTGCCTTCTCAACAGCAAAAGTTCATAGATCACACGTGATATATACTATTGCTTTTAAAAATACCAAATTTGGTTTATATGATTGGACAGATAAGAATTCATGGGGCTGCAATAAGATATCAAAAACAGTAAGGGATGTCCCAAAGAGAGCAAATGGGGGTGAGGCATCCATTCCTTAACAGGCTAGAGGCAGAAAGTTGACAGTGAATGAAGAAGGCAGACTGTGAGGCAGGAAGTTGTAGAAAGGTGATGAAGGCAAGAGGACAGAGCCCAGGAAATATGGCAGCTCTGACCAAAGGGCAGAGTAAGGACTTTACAGAAGTAGGGAAAGTGATCATAGAAGTGCCATGGAAGAAAATTATTTTCAATAAAAGACAACCATACATAAAAAGGGATTTCAAATCACCATTGCTCACCTCAAATTTAAAATTTTTTTAAATCAAAGAAACAACATAGATGTACATGTACATAATTTTCATGTCTTGTTCTACTTTTCTACTATTGTTTTTTTTCCCATCAGTGGCTTGGTAGAGTAAGAAGCATTCTGAACTTATGATCAGGAGCCTGTAACAAGGCATTTGACTATCCAACTAGCATTTTAATTTCAACATGTCCAAAAGTGATGTTATCGTCTCTTTCCTCTCCTCCAAGACTTTCCCATAACAACAACCTACTCCTCTACTACTTTCCTTCTCCTGGAGATAGAATTACCAATCTTGAGTAACCCAGCTACCTCTAAGCATCTCTCCAGTCTTCCTCTCATCTCCATCCCCATTAATACATGATGATTCTGGTTCTCATTATTTTTCCTTTGAATTATTATAGTTCTTCTATACTGCTGACAGTGTTCTTCTAACATGCAAATCTGATCCATTTGCTTCCCCATTTAAAATCCTCTAGTCACACACCATCCCTTTCAAGATTAAAATTACAACTTCTGAATATGATGTACAAGGTCTTTCATAGTCTAGTTTCTACCTAGCAATTCAGCCTCATATCTGACCACAAAGACACATGCTACAAGGCAGCTATACCAAACTATTCACACTTCCTTTGGCAAAGGAGATTGTCCTTTATCCATGCTCCTTTACTTCAAAAGTCATGCTAACTTCAACCGCCCTTTCTGCTTATTCTTTAAGATTCAAATACCTTAAGTAACACCTGTGCTTAGCTGTATCATACACTAATCTCATCAAATTATAACTACTTCAATATGTATTTGTGAATAAATGAGTGACTGAAAAACTCTAAAGTGAGGCCCTGATTCTGTCACTTACTAATCCCAACTTACTTAACCCAACAGAGCCTACATTTCCTCAGCTAAAAATAACTGCATCCCAGGGCAAAAAATCACTGCAAGCATATGTGACTCAGTAAAGCACCCCAGGAGACAGTACTACTTTCCTGGGTGACTGCTTTCAGAAATATTTGGTAATGATTCCTTGAGAATCCTTTTAACCAATCCTCAGTCCCCACTTCAGCCAATTTAACTCTCAGTCATGTGTATTTCTTTTCATTCATACTGATTGTTACTGCCTCAACATACTTGTCATATCAATTTCTACACAACCTGAACATGGGACCTAGTTCTAGACTGCAATTTCAACTATCTGCACATAACAACATAAAGAATCTCGCTACAGAAGATCACAGAATAGAAGGATGTGCACTCACTCTCTCTTGTGAGAGCACAAGAATCACAACTAACTGCTGAACAATCATCAACAGGAAGATACTGGAACTCACAAAAAAAGATACCCGACATCCAAAGACAAAGGAACAGCTGCAATGAGATAGTAGGAGGGGTACAATCACGATAAAATCAAATCCCATTACCGCTGGGTGAGTGACTCACAAACTGGAGAAAAATTATACCACAGAAGTCCACCCACTGAAGTGAAGGTTCTGAGCCCCACGTCAGGCTTCCCAACCTGGGAGTCCAGCAACGGAAGGAGGAATCCCCAGAGAATCAGACTTTGAAGGCCAGCAGGATTCGACTGCAGGACTTCAATAGGACTGAGGGAAACAGAGACTCCACTCTTGGCGGGCACAGACAAAGTAGTGTGCACACCAGGACCCAGGGGGAAGGAGAAGTGACCCCATAGGAGACAGAACCAGACCTACCTGCTAGTGTTGGAGGGTCTCCTGCAGAGGCTGGGGGTGGCTGTGGCTCACCACAGGGACAAGGAAACTGGAGGCAGAAGGTCTGGAAAACACTCCTTGGTGTGAGCCCTCCTGGAGTCCACCATTAGCCCCACCAAAGATCCTGTAGGCTCCAGTGCTGGGTCACATCAGACCAAACAACCAACAGGAGGGAACCCAGCCCCACCCATCAGCAGACAAGTCGATTAAAGTTTTACTGAACTCTGTCCACCAGGGCAACACCTAGCTCTACCCACCAACAGTCCCTCCCATCAGGAAACTTGCACAAGCCTCTTAGATAGCCTCATCCACCAGAGGGCAGACAGCAGAAGCAAGAAGAACTACAATACTGCAGCCTGTGGAATGAAAACCACACTGATATAAAGATAGAAAAAATGAAAAGGCAGAGGACTATGTCCCACATGAAGGAACAAGATAAAACCCCAGAAAATCAATTAAACAAAGTGGAGATAGGCCACCTTCCAGAAAAAGAATTCAGAATAGTGATACTGAAGATGATCCAAGACCTCAGAAAACGAAGGGAGGCAAAGATCGAGAAGATGCAAGAAATGTTTAACAAAGACCTAGAAGAATTAAAGAACAAACAAACAGAGATGAACAATACAATAACTGAAATGAAAAATACACTAGAAGGAATCAGTAGCAGAATAACTGAGGCAGAAGAACGGATAAGTGACCTAGAAGACAGAATAGTGGAAATCACTGCGACAGAACAGAATACAGAATAAAGAATGAAAAGAAATGAAGACAGCCTAACAGACCTCTGGGGCAACATTAAACGCACCAACATTCGCATTACAGGGGTCCCAGAAGGAGAAGAGAGAGAGAGAGGACCCGAGAAAATATCTGAAGAGATTATAGTCAAAAACTTCACTAATGGGAAAGGAAATACCCACCCAAGTCCACAAAGCACAGAGAGTCCCAGACAGGTTAAACCCAAGGAGAAACACGCCAAGACACACACTAATCAAACTGACAAAAATTAAAGACAAAGAAAAATTATTAAAAGCAACAAGGGAAAAACGAAAAATAACATACAAGGGAACTCCCATAAGATTAACAGCTGATTTATCAGCAGAAACTCTGCAAGCCAGAAGGGAGCAGCATTATATATTTAAAATGATGAAAGGGAAGAACCTACAACCAAGAATATGCTACATGGCAAGGATCTCTTTCAGATTCGATGGAGATATCAAAAGCTTTACAAACAAGCAAAAGCTAAGAAAATTCAGCACCACCAAGCCAGCTCTACAGCAAATGCTAAAGGAACTTCTCTAAGTGGCAAAAACAAGAGAAGAAAAGGACCTACAAACACAAACCCAACACAATTAAGAAAATGGTAATAGGAACATAAATATCGATAATTACCTTAAATGTAAATAGATTAAATGTTCCAAACAAAAGACACAAACTGGCTGAATGGATACAAAAACAAGACCCATATAAATGCTGTCTACAAGACAGCCACTTCAGACCTAGGGACACATACAGACTGAAAGTGAGCAGATGGAAAAAGATATTCTATGCAAATGGAAATCAAAAGAAAGCTGGAGTAGCAATACTCGTATCAGATAAAATAGACTTTAAAATAAAGACTATTACAAGGGACAAGGAAGGACACTACATAATCATCAAGGGATCAATCCAAGAAGAAGATACAACAATTATAAATATATATGCACCCAACATAAGAGCACCTGAATACATAAGGCAAATGCTAACAGCTATAAAGGAGGAAATCAACAGTAACACAGTAATAGTGGGGGACTTTAACACCTCACTTACACCAATGGACAGATCATACACACAAAAAATTAATAAGGAAACACAAGCTTTAAATGCCACAAAAGACCAGATAGATTTAATTGTTAATTATAGGACATTCTATCCGAAAACAGCATATTAAGCTTTCTTCTCAAGGGCACAAGGAACATTCTTCAGGAGAGACAACATCTTGGGTCATGAACCAAGCCTTGGTAAATTTAAGAAAATTGAAATCATATCATATCAAGCATCTTTCCTGATGACAAGGCTATAAGATTAGAAATAAATTACAGTAAAAAAACCCCGTAAAAAACACAAACACATGGAGGCTAAACAATACGTTACTAAATGACCAAGAGATCACTGATGAAATCAAAGAGGAAATCAAAAATACCTAGAGACAAATGACAATGAAAACACAACGATCCAAAACCTATGGGATGCAGCAAAAGCAGTTCTAAGAGGGACGTTTATAGCAATACAACCCTACCTCAAGAAGCAAGAAAAAGTTCAAATAAACAATCTAACCTTACACCTAAAGGAACTAGAGAAAGAAGAACAAACAAAACCCAAAGTTAGCAGAAGGAAAGAAATCATAAAGATCAGAGCAGAAATAAATGAAATAGAAACAAAGAAAACAATAGCAAAGATCAATAAAACTAAAAGCTGGTTCTTTGAGAAGATAAACAAAATTGATAATCCTTTAGCCAAACTAATCAAGAAAAAGAGGGAGAGGACTCAAATCAATAAAATTGGAAATGAAAAAGGAGAAGTTACAACGGACAACACAGAAATACAAAGCATCATAAGAGACTACTACAAGCAACCCTATGCCAATAAAATGGACAACCTCGAAGAAATGGACAAATCCTTAGAAAGGTATAACCTTCCAAGACTGAACCAGGAAGAAGTAGAATATATGAACAGACCAATCACAAGTAATGAAATTTAAACTGTGATTAATAATATTCCAACAAACAAAAGCCCAGGACCAGATTGCTTCACAGGTGAATTCTAACAAACATTTAAAGACGAGCTAACACAATCCTTCTGAAACTCTTCCAAAAAATTGAGGAGGAAGGAACACTCCCAAACACATTCTATGAGGCCACCATCACCCTGATATCAAAACCTGACAAACATACTACAAAAAAAGAAAATTACAGACCAATATCACTGATGAATATAGATGCAAAAATCCTCAACAAAATACTAGCAAACAGAATCCAACAACACATTAAAAGAATCATACACCATGATCAAGTGGGATTTATCCCAGGGATGCAAGGATTCTTTAATATACACAAACCAATCAATGTGATACACCATATTAACAAATTGAAGAATAAAAACCATATGACCATCTCAACAAATGCAGAAAAAGCTTTTGACAAAATTCAACACCCATTTATGATAAAAACTCTCCAGAAAGTGGGCACAGAGGGAACTTACCTCACCATAATAAAGGCCATATATGAAAAACCTCAACATAATAAAGGCCATATATGAAAAACTCACAGCAAACATCATTCTCAATGGTGAAAAACTGAAAGCATTTCCTCTAAGATCAGGAACAAGATAAGGATGTCCACTCTCACCACTATTATTCAACATAGTTTTGGAAGTCCTAGCCATGGCAGTCAGAGAAGAAAAAGAAATAAAAGGAATACAAATTGGAAAAGAAGAAGTAAAACTGTCACTGTTTGCAGATGACATGATACTATACATAGAAAATCCTAAGGATGCTACCAGAAAACTACTAGAGTTAATCAATGAATTTGGTAAAGTTGCAAGATACAAAATTAATGCACAGAAATCTCTTGCATTCCTATACACTAACAACAAAAGATGAGAAAGAGAAATTAAGGAAACAATCTCATTTACCATTGCAAAAAAAAGAATAAAATACCTAGGAATAAACCTATCTAAGGAGCTAAAAACCTGTACTCAGAAAACCGTAAGACACTGATAAAAGAAATCAAAGATGACACAAACAGATGGAGAGATATACCATCTTCTTGGATTGGAAGAATCAATATTGTAAAAATGACTATACTGTTCAAAGCAATCTACAGATTCAATGCAATCCCTATCAAATTACCAATGGCATTTTTCACAGAACTAGAACAAAAAATCTTAAAATTTGTATGGAGACACAAAAGATCCCGAATAGCCAAAGCAGTCTTGAGGGAAAAAAATGGAGCTGGAGGAATCAGACTCCCTGACTTCAGACTATACTACAAAGCTACAGTAATCAAGACAATATGGTACTGGCAAAAAAACAGAAATATAGATCAATGGAACAGGATAGAAAGCCCAGAGATAAACCCATACACCTATGGTCAACTAATCTATGACAAAGGAGGAAAGGATATACAATGGAGAAAAGACAGCCTCTTCAAAAGTGGTGCTGGGAAAACTGGACAGCTACATGTAAAAGAATGAAATTAGAACACTCCTTAACACCATACACAAAAATAAACTCAAAATGGATTAAAGACCTAAATATAAGGCCAGATACTATAAAACTCTTAGACGAAAACATAGGCAGAACACTCTATGACATAAATCACAGCAAGATTCTTTTTGACCCATCTCCTAGAGTAATGGAAATAAAAACAAAAATAAACAAATGGGACCTAATGAAACTTAAAAGCTTTTGCACAGCAAAGGAAACTATAAACAAGACAAAAAGACAACACTCAGAATGGGAGAAAATATTTTCAAATGAATCAACAGACAAAGGATTAATCTCCAAAATAGATAAACAACACATGCAAAGAAACAAACAACCCAATCAAAAAATGGGCAGAAGATCTAAATAGACATTTCTCCAAAGAAGATATACAGATGGCCAAGAGGCACATGAAAAGCTGGTCAACATCACTAATTATTAGAGAAATGGAAATCAAAACTACAATGAGGTATCACCTCACACCGGTTAGAATGGGCATCATCAGAAAATCTACAAACAACAAATGCTGGAGAGGGTGTGGAGAAAAGGGAACCCTTTTGCACTGTTGGTGGGAATGTTAATAGATACAGCCACTATAGAAAACAGTATGGAGGTTCCCTAAAAAACTAAAAGTAGAATTACCATATGACCCAGCAATCCCATTACTGGGCATATACCCAGGAAAACCATAATTCAAAAAGACACATACACCCCAATGTTCATTGAAGGACTATTTACCATTGCCAGGTCATGGAAGCAACCTAAATGTCCATTAACAGATGAATGGATAAAGAAGATGTGGTACATATATACAATGGAATATTACTCAGCCATAAAAAGGAACGAAATTAGGTCATTTGTAGAGACGTGGATGGACCTAGAGACTATTATACAGAGTGAAGTAAGAAAGAGAAAAACAAATATCGTATATTAACGCATATATGTGGAACCTAGAAAAATGGTACAGATGAACCGGTTGGCAAGGCAGAAATACAGACACAGATGTAGAGAACAAACGTATGGACACCATGATGGGAAATCGTGGGTGGGGGGATGAATTGGGAGATTGGAATTGACATATATACACTATTATATATATAATAGATAACTAATAAGAACCTGCTGAATAGCACAGGGAACTCTACTTCACTTTGCTGTATAGTAGAAACTAACACAACATTGTAAAACAACTATACCCCAATAAAAATAAAAGAAGAAACTCGCTACAACTCTCTTCAGTACAGTGTGCGAAGTTCTTCCCTCTGGGAAAACAATCAGGCCCTTCTAGAACAAGAAACTTAGGGAACTTAGGAAACAGTTAACTTATGAATGTTAGAAAACACGGCCCTGATACCTGCTCTGATAATGCATTTTCTTGCGAAAAACCTCTAGCTTTTGATTCTGCTCAAGGCTTCTCTGAAATCTTGGGTCATCCTTTCCAGTACAGGAGCTGCTTTCTTCAATATTTAATACAACCACCATTCCTTATTTTCTTACGTATCAACTGCCATATATCAAGTTCTCTAGAAGCAGAACCTAAGAGGAGGATTAGTGTCATGCAATTTATTAAGGAATTTCTTTGAGGAGTAACCAGTAGGAGATCAGGGAAACAAGATGGGGGATGGAAAGGCACGATGCAAGAACATGTTGGATTTGGCCTAAAGTCCCCTGCAGCCCTATCAGACCAACAGGGGATGGGAGGAGTGCTTCAAGTTGAGTTGCTGAGATAGCCCAAGGGTAATGGTTCTGAGAAGGTTGCAAGTGTGAGATATAAGCTCACTGAACCTGCATCAGATGTGTGATGGGCACAGCAACCGAACTGTTAAAAGAATTCCCAGATGACCTGTGGGGAGCACCATCAGTCATCCACTTTTTATGTCTGATCATACTTCATCAGACCTTCATCACCTTCTTGTATCCAGTAAACACTCAACAAATATTAGCCAATACCGGTCAAGCTATAATCAATCAAGCCTCAACTAACAATCAGATGGAACCCCTTAACTAAGTCTTTATTAATTTCCATAAGATTTAACTAGATAACACAATCAGATAACATTTCAAGTTTAATGCACTTTCAATATGTATGAATACAACAAGGTCCATAATATAGAACGTCTTCTCTGATATCTTCCTCTAAATACGCCTAAAAGGTTAAATGCTCTTCACAATATATCTCCATTTATTTCTACATAAATTAAGATGATATATGAACTTCCTAAGAGAGCTTTGGTCTTAGAAATATAAAACTCTTTTAAACCAAAAAAAAAAAAAAAAAAAAAGGAGAGAAATTTAAGTGAGGTTGGAATCATGATTTGCACTTTATCAAGATAAAGCTGGCTACTGCACGTAAAGGTTTAAATAACCACAATTCTATCCCAGAATGTACTTCCAATTTCTATTCACAGTTCTCTTATATTTACAGTTAAATTGAAGATCTATCTTCTTTATTGCCAAATTTGAACAAGCTTTAAAAAATAGATTAAAAAAACGGTAAAATACTCTGTGACTCTTTCGGCTCATAAATAAATTCAGTTTTAAAATTCTTGCATTCATTGGCAGCCTCTAGGCCCCAAAATTCAAATCAAAGTGACTGTTAATTAAAATGATGCCTCAAGGAAAGGCAGTATCAAGACATTCACCAGATCTTCTATTTATGGGTAAGTAAAAGCTAAAAGAATCACTGCTCTGGTAAGTGTCTTAAACTGTGGGGAGGGAATAGGTAAATCAGAATCTGGTTGTGACTATTAAGGATATAACCAGTAAATTAAATTTTAGATATATTTAAAAATTGAACTCTGCCCTCTTAGATGGCAGAGACTGCACCCTTACCCATGCACTATCAATTTGCAAACATGTCACAGGCTTGGCACATAGTGGTATCTCACTACATATTTGTTTAATCAATGCTATAAAAATCAAATATCTGTTGGGTCACATTATACACAGGACTATATTAGTCTTCTAGGAGCCTGCACATTTGTTAAAGTGACAAGAGGTGCAGTACACACACACACACACACACACACACATATAAAGGAAATAGTATCAAGTTTACAATTATATATAATCAAGTGCTATGTGGTATAATTCACATTTTAAAAGTCTAAGGAAAAAGGGAAGAGCACACATGCTAGAACAGGTAAGAAAGGCTTTATAAAAAGGAACTTGAAGGGTGAGCCAGATTTGGAATGAAGAAGAGGCATGAGGTGAGAATTCCATGGAAACTCCTGATTGTGACATACTGACTGGGAAGAGCACCCATACAATCTACCCTCCTCATTGCTACAAGAGCGTTGTTTCTAAAGTACAAATATCCACCATCTTGGACCCACCCATCATTTTCCATCCTCACTACTCCTACATCTGCCTTTATGCCCCAAGATCTTTCGCACTCGCCCCTTCACCTTCCTCAAGCAGTACATGCCAATCTGGAGTGTCTGTCCTCTAACCAAGTCCTAGCACTAAGACCTCCTAGATACTACATTGTAAGACTCAAGCTAAATATGCCTCATTAGTGAGACCTTTGCTTACCTTCCCACATGGGATTCGACTCTGTCCCCAAGTAGCCCCACAGTATTCTGTTAGGATCTTATTATAGCACCTGTGCTATGTCAGAGCATTAAATTTTTTACATCTGTGTCTTTCATTAGATGGCAAGCATCTCAAGGAAAGGGACAGTTCATTTTTGAATCTTTAATAAAAGAACATATAACAAGGGTTTATAGATGTCTGATAAACAAAGTAATAACTGGAAGGAAATGGAAGGGAAGAGTGATGGAGGGAAACCAGACTAACCAAAGCAGAGATTTTATGTTAGAGAGAGAGAACAAACAGAGGCATATATTATGGACAGCTTTGGATTTCAGGCTCAGAAGCTTGGGCTATCTGAGGGTTCTGAACCAAGGGTATAGAAAGATAAAGAGAGAAAAAAAGTAAGAGAATAGCAACACACTGTGTGAACTCTAGAGAAAGGACACCAAAGGAGGATGATGCAGTTGAATTTTCAAAGCTTATGAGGAAAGACTCTCCTCCCCATCTTAAACCACTGAACTATGGTCAAAGTAATTGTACTGCTTATGAACTAAACTCCAGTTCAAAGAATCAATGGCACTTCTGTGGGAAAATAAGACATGCATTTATTGTCTCTTCCTTCTGAAATAAGGCACTGGCAATGAGTTTTTCAAAATGCATAAATTCACAGTGACAAAGAGAAAGGGAAATGAGGCAACAGACACAAAACTGTAGATGCCAGAAAGCAACTGGATAAACAATAATCCATCTAGAACACTTAATGAAGGAATAGAAAAAGCAAACAACCAAATTTACTTTGCAGAACCTCCAAAAGCATCAAGAATTACCAGCACTGAGTATCTCTGGAAATAAAGGGCTAAAACAGAAGAACCTTTCTGAAAACCTATCCAAGAAGTATATAGAACCTTAGATCCCTCCTCCACTTAGATTTCCTCCTCACTAGCAGAAAGTTGGAGATTTATTCTCTGCATGGAAAAATGGGGTTTCTGGACTAGGGGACACAAAGATGAGAGTGAGATACCATAATGCAAAACATAGGAATTAAATGAACATTTGCATACCTCAGCCCTCTTCCCCAACTTAACTACCAGAACACCAGACAGGCTTGTACCTTCCAGGAAAAGTACTGGAAGGTCCTTCTCTGCAGAGTGTCATTGGTTCCCCAAAATGATCAGAAGATGCTGACACTTGAGTTTCCCCAATTAAACAACTCAGCCACATGACCTTACTGTGAAGCCCATGATTGGCAATTCACATTCAAGGCCTCTATCCAGGTTTTAATGCCCCAGTTTAAATATAAGCAGACAATCAAAAATCAAAGATCACCAAACATCTGATGAACATGTCTATAAGATAGAGTACAAAACAAACAAAAACTTGAATGAAGCAGAGATAAAATAGGGAAAAAACTTCAAGAAATAATCATTAGGAGCCTCTGACAGATGAGAAAATATTGCATTAATAAAACAAGAAGATTTTATAAATTTGGTTCAAAGAACGAAAATTATCTAAAACATGATAACAGAAATCAAAAGTTGAGCAGAAAGATTGTAAGATGAAGTGAGAAAACCACTCATAAAGTAGAGCAAAAAGAGATGGACTATAGAGAGAAAATCTAAGAAAATCAGATGACCCATCCTGCAGGTCCCATATCTGAATAATAGAATTTCTAGAAAGATAGATCAGAAAGAATAGAGAAAAGAAGATTATTAATAAAATAATTTAAGGTACTTTTCTAAACTTGAAGGGCATGTGTTTCTAGACTTAAAGAGCTCTCCCAAGTACCCAGGCAATTCATAAATATCCACATCAAAAAACATCATTTTAAAATTCTAGAATACTGATGACAAGATAGTATCTTACAAGCTTCCTGGAGGAGGAGTGAAGGACTTGGAGAGAAACAGGTCACATACAAAGGATGTGAAATTATAATGACACTGAACTCAACAGCAACATTTGAAGCTAGAAAACAGTGGAAAATACCTTCAAATTTCTGAGGAAAAATACTTTCAAACCTTCAATTCTATATCCAGCCAAACTATTACATAAGCATGAAGTCATTTAAAGACATGAAAAAATCTCACAAAATGTACCTCATATGAATCTTTTATAAAGAAGTTACTGGATACTCTACCAAATATAAGAATAAACCAATAAGGGGGAAGAGACAGTATACAGGAAATATGAGCTCCAACTCAAGAGAGAGGTAAAAAGAATCCCCAGGATAATGGTAAAGAAAGATCCCAGGGGCTTCCCTGGTGGCGCAGTGGTTGAGAATCTGCCTGCCAGTGCAGGGGACACGGGTTCGAGCCCTGGTCTGGGAAGATCCCACATGCCGCGGAGCAACGGGGCCCGTGAGCCACAACTGCTGAGCCTGCGCGTCTGGAGCCTGTGCTCCGCAATAAGAGAGGCCGCAATAGTGAGAGGCCCGCGCACCACGATGAAGAGTGGCCCCCACTTGCCACAACTAGAGAAAGCCCTCGCACAGAAACGAAGACCCAACACAGCCAAAAATAAATAAATAAATAAATAAATAAATAAAATTTTAAAAAAATAAAAAAAAAAGAAAGATCCCAGGAAAAGAATTGTAAACCAGGGATAAAGAGCAACCAGTCTACATTAGAAGATCCTTCAGATCAGAAAGCTACTGAGATGTCATCAAGTAGATAAATTTGATAGAATAGCTGATGAGTCAATGTACTGAGACAAATTTGACATTGTTAGGGAGTATGGAATTAAATTAGCAAGTGCTACATTAAAAATCCAGCAAATGAAAAAAAGTCAAGTATTAACTACAGGGAAAACAACAAGATCAGTAGGAATATTAAAAGTAACTAGATTATACTACATAGCTTAGCTTATGTGAGGTTTACATAGTGTCTCACACACACACACACACACACACACACAAATATTGATTTAACCAAACTTATCCTTATTCAGAAGAAGAGGATAGGAAGGAAGCAAAAATGGTTGCATGTGTATTTGGGGGAGGGGGTTCCTATGAAGGAGGGCTATATCTCCATCTTCTGGGGTAGGAAATTAATAGATACTCTTTTTTAAAAAAAAAAGATATGAGGTAGATGTATAAGTGTGTTATTTGATGATAAAGAGATAGATAACCAAAATTAAAAGAATCAGCTATCAGAATTGAAACTGGTTACTTCTGGGGAGCAAGAGATGACAGAAAGAAGGGTCAAAAGATCACTGTAGACCTGAGCTTGTAGAAATACCTGAATCATTAAACTATGAGCATTATTAAGTCACATTTTAAAAGTAAAAACTTAATCCAAAATGACTGACAGAAACAACTATGTATCAAAATCTATAACAGAAAATTGCTCGCTCATTGTAACTTGTAAAAACTAAATCATAATACAGTCACTACTTCACTTGGAGGAATCAGAGGTCTCTTTAGGCGCTATCCTGTTATTCTTTTTTTTTTCCTAGCCTTCTCTTCTCCGTCCTACCACGCTATACATCCAAAAAGCAAAGGGAAAAAAGAAAAGTTATTCCCAACTTTTAATCCTTAAGTAGCACAAAATTTTAAGGCCAAAGCAACCTCACGGCTTGAGAGAATTATTCCAAGACATGAAGTAAAAAATGGTATAAATTAAAACTAACTTGACAAAATGATTTGTTTATTGATTCCTATACACCAACCACACTAAGCACGATATTTATTTGTATATATAATTACTGCAAACCCAGATATATGAAGGTCACTCTCCCACCTGAAGAGAACAGAAGGGAGGTCTACAAATGTCCACAGTTGCACCTCTTCACAAAGCCAGGGGCATTCCATGCCTCCAGCTTTTATAATCCCTGGGTTTCCTCTCATGGAGGCACCAATACATTTAGCTTTTATGACAGCCACGTGTCACCACCATTCATTTGGGTGTAATTTCCCCAAGGGTTGAACATCATCTTTGCTCTTTGACTTAATTCCTGGCATGCTGGCACTGTGTTGAATAACTGCTAAATCATTCCCAGGAGATGCCACATTTGACTCGCTTTTAAGGTCACTGTTTCCATGTCTCCCTCTCCCATCCCCTTTCCTCTCTTCCCCTCTTCCCCCTCCTCCTCCTCCTCTTCTGCTCTTCTTCGTCCTCTTCCCCCCACTCTCTCTCTCTCACACACACAGACACACACACACACTTATGCATATTCATTCCTCAGATATTTTTGGCTAGTCTCTCCCACATTTCACACATGTCTTAGAACAGAGACCACTACAAAACTGAGAGATAATTAACTCTTGTCCCTTCCTTTCACAAATGAGAAAAAACAGAGAGATAAAATGTCTTGCTGAAAAATTATAACCCAAGACTTCGAATTTTCAGTCTAGTACTCTAAATCATGCTATTTTGTTTTTGCAAAAAATATTCTGAGAATACGTTTTATACTCACCATTGAAAAATGAGGCTTGAAAATGAGGCTTTTATTGAATAAATTAGGCTTTTTAATATTATACATGAAATTTTTGTGGTATATATGCAACATACACCAAACACTTCAGTACTCAGCACACAGGAGATACTCAATAAACATTGATTGAAAGAAATATTGAAAACATACTGAGTTTCAGTTACATGCAAGGTATTTTTCAAGGCATTAAAGGTTTGATACGTGCTTTAATGAAACTACAATCCAATATATGGTGGATGATCATTCAGTTACTTTAAAACATTCTGAAATGGGGTGGAGATTATTTTTGAATAACTGTTTATTTTTCTTTCTATTTTGTTTTCTTTTTTCCAAAATACCTAACTTTGAAAATGGTGGTCAAATATAATCCTTGTGAATTTAATATATTAAAGAATACTTATCAAAATTCTTCCTAAAATTTTATTTGTTACTTGCTCATGTTCAAAAGAAATAGGTTTCTCAGAACAGCTTTGTTGCTGATGCAGTAAAAATAAGTTTTCTCCTGGGAGATGATGGTGAGATTTACGTGTTTAACTATAAAGGAAAAGCTGCACTTCTGTTTGAAGCATGAGCTTTAAAGATAAAAAGGCATATTTTTATTTTTAATGAAATGTTTATGAAAGTTTCTAGATAGTACAATATCAACCCATCCAACGCCCCAGCTAAGGCAGTAGTAGGATAAAAATTTTTCATGATGCCTTGTTAATGTGGCCCTGTTTGCTATCCAAGGCTGAGAATTTAATCTCCATGTTTAGTCACACTTGGGTTTCTCTAAAAACAATACTGTTAATGATCTAGCTAATGAGATTGCCCTTTCCTACCATTTATCAGCTTTTTAGTGATCTATCTATCCGCCTTTGAGAAGCTGGGCTGTGACCCATCTGGCACAGATCACCAAACACCCAACAGAGAGTAATAGCTTTGGCTCTTTAGAACCCGAAGCTTAGAGATGAAAGAATCTGAATCTCATTACAAACTGCCTGAGCTATCCATTTAGTCATATCAAAGCCAATTTCATATTGCAGACAACAAGTTACAAGAAAAAGAGGTAGGAGAGACACAGGCTCCCCATTTGGTGCCTTTTTCTGGGAAAATATGGTATAAACACACAGAACCCTCTTTATCTTCATCTGCTGTAGCTCATTGTAATTCCACATTATTTTTTGCTCTTGTTTATATAAAGCCCTTGCTGAATAATTTTTCCCGGTCAGAGGCATTTTTACCATTAACACAGTGTGATACTGTATAGTCTGAATTGCTTCAAACTGAGGAATAACAGAATTTGTCCTTTTTTTAAGCATAATGATGAAGAAAGGGAATTATACTTGATAGATAGATGAGAACCCAAGAAGAAAATGTAAGTTCCCAGAGAACAAAGAAATATTTATGGAATTATTATGAGACAGAGGTCCATTTTCGTAAATCTGAAGTAGGTCTATTATAATGAATCATTCAGAACAAGAGAATCACAAATTGTTTATTCATGACAAAGAATGATGTGAGTTCCTATAGGACAACTTATTCCTTGAGCATGTCCTAGCAATCAATAACCTCCAGCTTTTTTGTATTTACAAAAGAGATAGCATTCTTTCTTTTGGATCTAAAGAACTCCAGGAGGACAGGAATCATGCCTATTTCGTTTACTATGGTATGCCCTATATCTAGAGCAGTGCCTAGTACATGGTACAATAATTAAAATTTATTGAATGTATATTCATTCATTGAGGCACTTGAAATCTTTTTGAAACCAAAAGAGAATTATAGATTTTATATATAATTTATATATAATTATTTTCTTTTCCACCTTATCCAGTAAAATTTATTTCAATCACCCCTCCCCATTCCTGGACAGTGTGTTTCCAGAATTTGGTTAAAGGACTTAGGAAACATGCACTTTTCTGGAAAACATCTGGGTTCAGTCAGCCTAAGTTACCTTTCAAATTCCTAATATAATATTTGGCAATTTACAGAACTTAATTAGGCCTCAGCTTCCTGTGAAAAATGGCACCAAATAGGCACTCAATTGTAACTATTAGTAGCTGTAACTATTAATATTATTGTTCGACGATTTTTTTAAATGGGCAGGTGGGGAGGCAAGTTACAGAGCAGCCTAGCCTGTGTTTCCCTTTCCCTATGTATAGCCCCAAAAGGATGAGGTTTGAGAGCAACTTTTTAGACTCCTTTTATCTCCCCTCTCCATTAGTTGGAGGTAGCACTATTGTAATTGCTTTTATTCTTGTCTATGACTACAACTCTTTTGATCTAGTTTATTGGCTTCCTCTTTCCCTGACACTCTTATGTCAATAATGGGCAACTCATTATCCAGCTAAAACCTCTTTCTTGTAGGATCTGAAGGGTATATAGCGACTGTATATGTAGTCCTTACCACATACCAGGCACTGTTCTAAAGATTATTTTATTTGATCCTCCCAACAACTCTGGGAGGTGAGTATTATTACCACCTCCACCACCACCCTCCAATTCACAGATGAAGATAATGAGACATAAAAAACCCATGGTTACAAAGCTAGCAAATAGGAATATCAGGATTCAAACCAAGCAGTCGGGCTTAAAATGCTATCTATGTTCTTAGCTACTATAATAAAGATTACCTCCAAGAACTTATAAATAGAGGAAAAGGATCAGTCTCTGACCATAAATTACTTTTTTAAACTAACAGAATGAATGCCATTAGCTAAGGAAACACTAAAAAAATTAAAAATGAATCACAAAAGAAAATACTGGCAGCCATCAACTTTCACTTTGATTGGACGGTCTTCATATAATATGATGGATGTATTAAAGTATTTTAGCCTGATGCCATTAGACATTTATCTCCTCTCAGGAGTCAGTACAATGTAGTGGCCAAGACCTTAGCCTTTGGAGTTGAACTACCCAGATTTGGGATACTAGCTTTACCATATATTACCCCTATGATCGACCACCTTATCTATCTAACTTTAACTTTCCTCCATACATATGGGACTAACAATGGTTTCTACCACATAAGAATGTTGTAACAATTATTAAAAATAATTATATATAATTACATATATACATATATGTTACATGGTATAATATATGGAAAGCACTTAGGATGGTGCTTGGCACATAGTAAAGCTCATAATCTTACTCCCTCTTGCCTCTAAGAACTTCAGATTCTATCTTAAAATCATAGGGAAGCAATAAGGGCTTTTAAACAAAGGAATAACTTGATCAGGTTTTTGTTTTACAAAAACTACTCAAATGACAGAATAATTGAAATGTAGGGGGTTGTCAGACTAAATTAATGAAACATCTTAGAGAATATTTTAAAGAAAATAAGTTATTTGTTTTTCTTTTTTTCATTGAGGTATAATTGGCATACAATAGTATATTCCTTTCAGGTATACAACATAGTGCTTCAACTTTTATATAATTTATGGAATGATCACCATGATAAGTCTAGTAACCATCTATCACCACACAAAATTATTATGATATCATTGACTATATTACTTATGGTGTACATTACATCTCCATGACTTACTCATTTTTATGACTGCAAGTTTGTATCTCTTAATCCCCTTCACTTATTTCATCCATTCCCCTCCCCCTTTCCCTCCGGCAACCACCAGTTTGTGCTCTATATCTATGAGTTTGTTCCTCTTTTGTTTCATGTTTTGTTTTTTAGATTCCACATATATGTGAGATGACACCGTATTTGTCTTTCTCTGTCTGATTTATTTCACTTAGCATAACTCCCTCTAGATCCATCCAGGTTGTTGCAAATGGCAAGATTTAATTTTTTTACAGCTGAGTTATATTCCACTGTGTGTATGCATGTATGGATGTGTGTATGTGTGTGTGTATACCATATCTTCTTCATCTATTGATGGATACCTAGGTTGCTTCCATATCTTGGCTATTGTAAATAATGCTGCAATGAACATAGGGGCACATATATCTCTTTCAACTAGTGTTTTTGTTTTTTTCAGATAGATACCCAGAAATGAATTTGCTGGATCACATGGTACTTCTATTTTTAATTTTTTGAGGAACCTCTATACCATTTTCTGTAGTGGCTACACCAATCAACATTCCCAACAATAGTATACTGGGGTTCATTTTTCTCCACAACTTCCCAAAGACTTGTTATTTGTTGTCATTCATTTTACTACCAGCCATTCTGACAGGTATGAAGTGAAATTTCATTGTGGTATTGATTTGAATTTCCCTGATGATTAATGATGTTTGGCATCTTTTCATGTGCCTGTTGGCCTTCTGTATGTCTTCTTTGGAAAAAATATCTATTCAGGTCCTCTACTCATTTTTTAATTGAATTTGGGTGGGGGGGAGGTTTTGGTTTTTTTGTTTTCCTGATATTGACCTCTATGAGTTCTTTGTATATTTTGGATAGTAAAATATACCATTGGATATATCCTTTATCAGATATATATCCTTTATCAGATATATATCAGATATATCATTTGTAAATATCTTTTCCAATTAGTAGGTTGTCTTTTTGTTTTGTTAATGGTTTCCTTTGTTATGCAAAAGCTTTTTATTTACTATAGTCCCATTTGTTTATTTTTGTTTTTGTTGCCCTTGTTTGAGGAGACAGATCCAAAAAGACATTGCTAACACCAATGTCAAGAGTTTACTGCCTATGTTTTCTTCTAGGAGCTTTATGCTTTCAGGTCTTACATTGAAGTCTTTAATCCATTTTGAGCTTATTTTTGTATATGGTATGAAAAAGTGATACAGTTTCATTCCTTTGCATATATCTGACAAGTTGTCCCAACAGCATTTATTGAAGAGACTGTTTTTTCCCTATTATACAGTTGACCTTTGAACCACACAGGTTTGAACAGTGTAGCTCTGCTTAAACACAGATTTTTTTCACTAAATACATACTACCGTACTGCACTATAAATGGTTGAATCTGCATCTGCAGAACCACAGATACAGAAGGTCAACTGTAAAGTTATATTCAGATTTGTGACTGCATAGAGGGTTGGTGACCCTAATCCCCACACTGCTCAAAAGTCAACTGTATACTCCTGCCTCTTTGTCATAGATTAATTGACCATATAAGTGTAGGTTTATTTCTAGGCTCACTATTCTGTTCCATTGATCTATGTGCCTGTTTTTGTGCCAGTACTATACTGTTTTGATTAATACAGCTTTGTAGCATAGTTTGAAATCAGTGAGCATGATACGTCCATATTTGTTCTTCTTTCTCCAGATTGTTTTGGCTATTCAAGGTCTTTCGTGATTCCATACAAATTTTAGGATTATTTGTTCTAAATCTCTGAAAAATACCATTGGTATTTTGATAGGGATTGCATTGAATCTGTAGATTACTCTGGGTATTATGGACATTTTAATATTAATTGTTCCAATCCATGAGCACAGTATATCTATTTATTTGTGTTGTCTTCAATTCCCTTCATCAGTATCTTACAGTTTTCAGAGTACAGGATTTTCACCTCCTTAGGTAGGTTTCTTCCTAGCTATTTTTATTCTTTCTGATGCAATTATATACAGGATTGTTTTCTTGATTTCTCTTTTTGATAGTTTATTATTAGTGTTTAGAAGTGCAACAGATTGTTGTATATTAGTTTTGTATCCTGCAAATTTACTGGATTCATTTATTCTAATAGTTTTTCAGTGGAGTCTTTAGAGTTTTCTATATATAATATCATGCCATCTGCAAATAGTTAGTTTTAGTTCTTCCTTTCCAATTTGCATGCCTTTTATTTCTTTTTTTCTTGCCTGATTGCTATGGCTAGGACTTCTAATACTATGCTGAAAAAAGTGGCAAGAGTGGGCATCCTTGTCTTGTTCCTCATCTTAGAGGAAAAGCTTTCAGCTTTTCTCTGTTGAGTATGATGTTAGCTGGGTATTTGTCATATATGGCCTTTATTGTTTTGAAATGTGTTCCCTCTATATCCACTTTTTTGAGAGTTTTTATCATAAATAGATGCTGGATTTTGTCAAAAGCTTTTTCTGCATCTGTTGAGACGATCATATGTTTTTATCTTTCATCTTGTTAATGTGGTATGTCATGTTGATTGATTTGCAGATACTGAAACATCCTTGCATCCCTGGGATAACTTCTACTTGATCCTGTTGTACAATCCTTTTAATGCACTGTTGAATTCATTTGCTAGTATTGTGTTGAGGATTTTTAAATCTATGTTAATCAGTGATATTGGCACGTAATTTTCTTTCCTCATGGCATCCTTGTTTGGTTTTGGTATCACGGTCATTTTGGTCTCATAAAATAAATTTGGGAGTGATCCTTCCTCTTCAATTTTTTGTAATAGTTTGAGGGGGATAGGTACTAATTCTTCTTTAAATATTTGGTAGAATTCACCTGTAAAGCTGACTAGTCCCAGACTTTTGTTAGGAGTTGTTTTTTTTTAATTGAAGTATAGTTGATTTACAATATTATACTAGTTTCAGTTATCTAGTATAGTGATTCAGTATTTTTGCAGATTATACTGCATTACAGGTTATCACAAGATAATAGTAATAATTTCCTGTGCCTTATAGTATATCCTTGTTGCTTATCTATTTTATACCTAGTAGTTTGTATCTATTGATATTAATCCTAAGCCTCTAATTTGTCCCTTCCCCCTTCCCTCTCCCTGTTGGTAACCACAAGTTTGTTTTCTATGTCTGTCAGTCTGTTTCTGTTTTGCATATACATTCATTTGTATTATTTTTTAGATTCCACATATAAGTGCTATCATACAGTATTGGTCTTTGTCTGACTTATTTCACTAAGCATAATATTCTCTATGTCCATTTATGTTGCTGCAAATGGCAGAACTTCATTCTTTTTTATGGCTGAGTAACATTCCATTGTTTGTGTGTGTGTATACCATTTCTTCTTCATCTAATTGTTTGTTGATGGTGTTAGTTTTTGATTACTGATTCAATTTTACTACTAGTAATCAGTTCGTTCAGATTCAGTCTTGGAAGATTACATGTTTCTAGGAATTTATCCATATCTTCTAGCTTGTCCAATTTGTTGCTGTATAATTGTCTGTAGTAATCTCTTATGATCCTTTGTATCTCTGTGGTGTTGGTTGTAATTTCTCTTCTTTCATTTCTGATTTTATTTATTTGGGCCTCTCTATTTTTCTTGATGAGTCTGGCTAATGTTTCATCAACTTTGTTTATCTTTCCAAAGAACCAGCTTTTAATTTCATTGACCTTTTTGGTTATTTTCTTAGTCTCAATTTCATTTATTTCCACTCTTATTTTTATTAGCTCCTTCCTTCCACTAACTTTAGGCTTTTATTTTTTCTTCTTTTTCTACCTTTATTAGGTGTAAGCTTAGATTGTTTATTTGAGATTATTCCTGTTTCTTGAGGTAAGCCTGTATCACTATAAAGTTCCCTCTTAGAACTGTTTTTGCTGAGTCCCATAGATTTGGCACATTGTGTTTGCTTTCATCTGTCTCAAGTTATTTTTTATTTCCCCGTTGATTTCTTTGTTGACCCATTCACTGTTATTTAGCTGTTCAGCCTCCTTGTTTTCATGTTTTTTCCATTTTTCTTCTTGTAAATGATTTCTACTATCATATTGTTATGGTCGGAATAGATGCTTGCTATGATTTTATCTTATCTTATTAAAATTATTAAGACTTGTTTTGTGGCCTAGCATGTGATCTTGGAGAATGTTCCATGTGCACTTGAAAAGAATATGTATTATTGCATTACTGTCAATTTCTCCCTTTATGTTTGTTAATATTTGCTTTATGTATTTATATGCTCTCATGTTGGGAGCATAGATATTTACAGATCTTACATCCTGTCATTGGATTGATCCCTTTACCATTATGTAACACCCTTCTTTGTTACAGTTTTTATTTTAATGTTTATTTTGTCTGATATAAGTATTGCTACCCCAGCTTTGTTTTTGCTTCCATTTGCATGGAATATTTCTTCCACCCTTCACTTTCAGTCTGTGAATGTCTTTGGATCTGAAGTGAGTCTCTTGTAGGCAGCATATATATGGATCTTGTTTTTTTTTTTTTTTTTTTTTTTTGTCCATTCAGCCATCCTATGTCTTTGATGGGAACATTTAATCCATTTATATTTAAAGTAATTATTGATAGGTATGTACTTATTGCCATTTTGTTAACTGTCCTCTGGTTGTGTCTGTAGTTCTTCTCTGTCCCTTTCTTCTTTCGTTCTCTTCCCTTGTGATTTTATGACTATCTTTAGCATTATTCAATTCCTTTTACTTTACTTTTTGTGTATCTATCACAGGTTTTTGGTTTGTGGTTTCCATGAAGTTCATATAACAACCTACATATACAGGCCTATTTTGACTTAATAATCAATTTAGGTTCAAATACCTTTAAAAAGCCCTACATTTTTACTCTCCCTCACTACATTTTATGTTTTTGACAATATATTTTACATCTTTTTATATTGTGTATCCCTTAACAACTCATTGTAGATAAAGATGATTGTACTATACTACTTTTGTCTTTTAACCTTCCTACTAGCTTTATATGTGGTGATCCACTACCTTTCTATATGTTTGCCTTTACCAGTGAGACTTTTTTCATAATTATCTTACTTGTAGTTGTGGCCTTTTCTTCTCTGCTTAGAGAAGTACCTTTAACATTTCTTATAAGGCTGGTTTAGAGTGATAAACTGCTTTAGCTTTTGCTTATCTTGGAAACTCTATCTCTCCTTCAATTCTGAATGATAACCTAGCTGAGTAAAGCATTCTTGGTTGTAGGTTTTTTCCTTTCAGCACTTTGAATATATCATGCCATTCCCTTCTGGCCTGCAAAGTTTCTGCTGAAAAGTCAGTTGATGGGACTTCCCTTGTACATAACTCGTTGCTTTTTCCTTGCTGCTTTTAAGATTCACTCTTTAATTTTTACCATTTTAATTATAATGTGTCTCAGTATGGACCTCTTTGGGCTTTTCTTGTTTAGGACTCTGTGCTTCCTGGATCTGAGTATCTGTTTCCTTCCCCATGTTAGGAAAGTTTTTAGCTATTATTTCTTCATATAAGTTCTGCTCTGCTTTCTCTCCCTCTTCTTCTGGGGCCCCTATAATGCAAATGTTAGTATGCTTGTTGTTGTCCCAGAGGTCCATAAAACTGTCCTCATTTTTTAAAATTCTTTTTTCTGTTCAGGCTCGGTGATTTCTAGTATTCTGTCTTCCAGATTGCTGTTCCATATTTCTGTATCATCTAATCTACCACTGATTTCCTCTAGTATATTTTTTCATTTCAGTTATTATATTTTTCAGCTCTGATTGGTTATTTTTTATATTTTCTAACTCTTTATTGAAGTTCTCACTGTGTTCATCCATTCTTCTCCCAAGTCCAATGAGCATCTTTATGATCCTTACCTTGAACTCTATTGGGTAGATTGTTTATCCTTGCTTCATTTATCTTTTTATGGGGTTTTGTCTTGTTCTTTTGTTTGGAATATATTCCTCTACCTCTTAATTTTGCTGAATTCTTTGTGTTTATTTCTATGTATTAGTTAGGTCTGTTATGTCTTCTGGTTTTGGAGAAGTGGCCTTATGTAGATGTCCTATGGGGCCCAGCAGCATGCTCCCCTCTGGCCACCAGAGTCAGATGTTCCAGGGGTGTCACCTATGGGGCTGCATCCTTCCTTTTGTTGTGGTGGAGCCAAATGCTGTGGGCATGATGGTAGATGGGGCTGGCCCCTGGCCTCATGTGGTTGCTGCAGGCATGCTGTTGGGCTGGCACACCCCCAGCACAGCTGGCTGTGTGGCCCAGTAAGTGACTGCTGTGGGCGTACTAATGGGCAGGGCAGGCCTCTGGCACTAACAGACTAAAGGGAGGATTCCAAAAAGATGCCCACTAGCTCAGGTGTCAGCCCTGTAGAACAAGATCACAAAAATGGCTTCCACCAGCATCTCATTCCCTGGGAGGAGACCCAGCTGCCTTCTGCCTCTCCAGGAGGCTCTCTAAGATCAGTAGGTGGGTCTGACCCCAGCACCTTTCAAGCTCCTGCCTCTATGCTGGGACTCAGAACACGTGTGAGTTTTTGCAGACCTTTAAAGAGTGAAGTCTTGGTTTCCTACAGCCCTCAGCTCTCCTGAATGTAAGTCCCACTGGTTTTCAAAGCCAGATATTTCATGGGCTTATCTTCCCACTGTAGGACTCAGACCCCTCACACCTCAGAGAAAAACTCCACAGTTGTTGTATCCCTTGTGGATCACCACAATAAGGGTAAGAGCTCACATTTCAGACAAAGCTCTGAAACCAAAATATGGCTTTATTATTTGTAGTCATCTATCCTGAGAATTTTGATGGACAGCCACGGCTCTCTTACCATGTTTGCCCTGTTTCTACTAGGTTTCCCATGTGGCTTTCAACCTAATTAATACCTTCTACAGGCAGACTTTACTGACTACTCCAGATCCCATAATCCCCTCTAATTTTCTATAGTCTTTAGATTCTGGGCCATTCATTTATTCACTCATTCAGACAACAAATAAATGAGCAATAACTATGCTTCTAGCACTAAATATTATTGCAATAATCAAAGCAAGAGATGATGAGATGCTAAACTAAGACAGTAAAAGGAATACTAATCAGAGCCAGTATACTGTAGCATGTTCCATATACTGTCTTATAATGTTCATTATTGCTTCAAGTAATTTCTTCCCACCAGACTGTAAACTCCTAACTGGAACCAGACATTGGATCATCAATTCTTTTGAACAGTCAGCATAGTGTGGCTCTTACTTAGTAGATATTTGATAAATAATTGTTAGTTGAATGTACACAGATGCAACTAAAGGAGGGATTGTACTTCTCTTCAAAAGGTAATAGTTGAATATTAACAACTTCTTGTTGGCTTCCTCAGTTTTAAAAAAGGGCCTCTACATATTTTCTCATAGCTAATCACTGTTTTTCTTTTTCTTATCTAAGTTTCTGTTTCAGAACTCACTACTCTGCACTTTATCTGAAATTTGACTAGATAAATATGGCTAGATTTGCCATTTGTTCATATAAAAATCAAAAATTTAAACAACCTCCAGGAATGCAATTTCAGCAAGTTACTTAGTAAAAAGCAGATGAAACTTTGTTCTTCTTCAGACTGTGCAAACGTGTTGTTACCACACTAATAATTTACACAGTCTCATTGAGTTGGCTTTCAACCTGATGTCCCCAGGAGTGAAGTTCACTTCAGAATCTCTTTAATGAATACATCTTCAAGCTCTAGATAGTTCAGTGATGGGTGGTAATTAGCATTAGATGAACAGAAAGAATCCTCTTCGCTCAACAAATGAGTCTTCACCCTATAAAATTCCACCAAGTACCCGAGTACAAGCAGGTTAATTTAAACCTACTTTTCAACAAGCAATTAACAAAACAAACCAGAAGTCCTCAAATTCAAAGAAGAAAATAATTATTCTTTATGGACATGAGGGTAAGATTAGGAAAAAAAATTTACTCAATATATGCCCTTTTAATATTAATCTAGTCACTGTAATTTGTTTAAGAAATATTTAATCACATGTCAAATGTTATGCTGAGCACTGTGGGAAAAACAAGATCAATAAGACATGGACCCTCCCCTTACACACCTCACAATCAACTAGAGGTGACATGCACAACAAAAAAATTGCTTAACATAGTTGTAATCATGCTGTACTATAATTAGAGAGCTGACAGCTTAGACAATACTCTTCACTAATAAAGGACATGGTATGACAGAGGAAATATTATGAGGGAGGGAGAAGCAGGTGAACAGAAGAATGAGAAACTCTAATGACTTTTGAACTGGGGTGGAGGTGGGAAGAGTACCACAGAGAAGTAGAGTAGATTACAGGAAAAAAGGAAAAGATGCCTGCTATTCCCCCCTACACACACAGACACACACACACAGACACACACTTCTGTTTTTTTTCTTTTCTCTCCTATTAAGTTTACAGGCAAAACAGAAGATTTCAAACATCTAAGGAGGCAAGTACACAGACAAGGATATACCCAGTTGCCTCTGGGTCCTAGAAGGACCATAGATGATAGCTACATCTGAACTCTCAGGGAAGATGAGAGAGCCAAGGCTCCAAGCTAGCTAATTCACAGCACAGGCCAATGGGGAAGCCAACTCAAAAAGATACATCCTCTCTTAGCTTTAGATTGGATTCCCCAGAAGCAGACCCTGAAAATAGAATTTATGTGAAAGTTATTTACTAGAAAGTGTGTTCCTAGAGAAACGTTGTAGAGGAGTAGGAAAGCAGGACTTAAAAGGAAAGCGGCCACACAAGGGTACAGTATTTAGCACAATCTGACAGATGGTATCTTTAGTTGAAATCCATGGAGGGGCTCTGAAAACAGTGCAAAAAAACATGTATGAAGTCCTAAGGAGACCAGAGGGCTGGAGTATTTATACAGTCACACCCTTAAGCCATTGGTTAAGAGCTGCCCCCAGTGGGAGAAAGGAGCAGAAAGAGGTATCCAGCAGCTTGAGAGCAATTCTCCAACAGGAAGGCTATCGGAAATGAAATAACAATGACAAAAGCATTAACAGTATCTGCTATACTCTTTAACTATGTGAGTGGTGAGAAGGACATCCAACAGAACGGGATTTGTATAATACGAGCAATCACATTTTCTACATTCAATTTTTCACTTAAACACACCGGTACCAGTTTTCATATATATTTTTCTGCTTATTAAACTTCTGTTTTAATAAGGGCACTGATAAGAGGGTTGAGAATCCAAACTCAGATCATATTTTAAAATGTTCCCAGGACAGTGGGGAGGTAGGAAGCTATGTCAGTAAAGGCAGTTCTATTTATTCGTTCATTATTCATTCATTCAGAAAATATTCATTGAATACCTACTAAGTGTCACATACCCTTCTCGAAAAGAATTCAGTCATGAACAGAACAGACAATATCCCTATCCTCTTGAACCTTACATACTATTTGTGAGACAGATAATAGACATACGAATGCATTAATATATAGCACAGTATCAGGGAATAATTCAGTTTTTAAAAAACAGGGTAAAGAATTTGAGAGCGATGCTGGGGGTGCTATTTTAATAGGGTGGTCAGACAACGCCTGCCTGACAAGTACCATTTAGTGAAGTCCCCAGGTAAAATGAGGGGCAAGTCAGAAGTACATCTGAAGCAAAAGTCTTCCAGGCAAGGGGAATATAAAGTTAAAAATCTTGGAACCAGAAGAATACTGGCAGTTTCAAGGAGCAGAAAGAAAACCAAAGTAGTTAGAAGGGAGTGAGTTAGAGGGAAAAGGGTAGGAGATGAGTTATAGGAAGCAGTGAGGTTGAAGGTAGGGGTTACTGATGTACATTATTCCATTTCACGGAACTCACAGAAGTCCCATGTTATTACTTAATGTCAAATGGAAAGTGATTATCATCAGAGGTGGATCAGAAAAACACCTCAGAGAAGATATGGCACTGAACTGAGATTTACCATGATAGAATTTGTATAAACAGATATGGGAAGAGCCATCACAAGACAAGAAACTATAAGAGCAGTGACTGACATAAGAAGCATAAAAACATTTAGGGTCAAGAGGGAACAGGGTCAAATTTAGACTGGCTGGAGTGTGGAATACCATAAAAAGAATTCTGGATGCCATCCTAAAGGCCAGAGTTTCCCATTCCAATATTTCAGCATATTATAAAAACTTTATATTATCAGTATACTATTATTACAATGATCTACCATAATGACTTGTATTAGTAACTGTTACAAAAGAAGGACTAATAACACATTAATTAGAAGGAAATGTTGGTTACTTAAATAAAACCACCACCATATTTTGCATATTTACTGCTTGCTAACTGTTCCTCTGTATATATTATTTGTTTTACAGATGAGGAAACTGAGGCACAGGGAAGCACAGAAAAAAAAAAATACTGTACCTAGTTGTCACACAGTTAACAGGTAGTAGAGCCTGGATAGTCTGGCTCAATGTTATATCTCTCCACAGCCTACACTTTTAGATGTTAAGTATACGGCCATTATTAAACAGTTGGAAATTCATAACCAAACATACATATATAAGGAGAGTGAACAGTCTGTAAAGATTATTGGAGAAATCTGAATTTGCTTTTGTTTGACTAAAAAATTAATACTGACTGAAGAGACGAAAGATCTGACTGAAGACTCAAGTTAAAGGAGATCTTCAGCTCAATACACTAAGACCATGACAACAACAGATAAAAATGACCTTCAATTTAAGAATCAAAACATCCCCACCCCTGCCAGGTATGCCAGGTGTGAAGAAGACATCAAAGAGGCCTGAGCAAAATCTATACATTTTTGTAGAATTCTATGGAGTTTTCCAAGAGCCTTCCACCCAAATGACAACTCACCAGAGACTGGATCTTGACTCATTTAAATTTAAGCACTAGATGAATCCTATGGGAAGCAATACATGTGACTAAATAAAACCTTGTTGTTAATAAATCTGTTAAAATCATAGTCCCGGGGCTTCCTTGGTGGCGCAGTGGTTAAGAATCCACCTGCCAATGCAGGGGACACAGGTTTGAGCCCTAGTCCGGGAAGATCCCACATGCCACGGAGCAACTAAGCCTGTGCACCACAACTACTGACTCTGCGCTCTAGAGCCGATGAGCCACAACTACTGAGCCCACGAGCCACGACTACTGAAGCCCGCACACCTACAGCCCGTGCTCCACAACAAGAGAAGCCACTGCAATGAGAAGCCCGCACACCACAACAAAGAGTAGCCCCTGCTATGAGAAGCCCGCACACCACAACAAAGAGTAGCCCCTGCTCACCGCAACTAGAGAGAGCCCGTGCGTAGCAATGAAGATCAAGCACAGCCAAAAATAAATAAAATAAATAAATTTATTTTTAAAAAAACTTAAAGAAAAAGATCATAGCCCCGAGTCCACTAGTACAGATTTACTGAATATAAATAACATGCTAGCTGCTGTTTTGAGCTCCAGGGTACAACAGTGAAGAATACAGACAAAAACGTCCTACCTTTATGAAACTAACATCCTTGTCAGGATCAGGGACAAAGGACACAGACAATAAACACATAAATAAGTTAAATACATCAGTGAGAGTTGGTGGTACATGATGAGAAGAAAAATCAAGCCAGGAAGGGATGTAGTGGGTGTTGGGGGAGATTACAAGGCTGTAGTTAGCAATTTTAAATAGGATGATGACCAGGGAAAGCCTCACTGAGAAAGGAATATTTGAGCAAAGATCTAAGGGAGGTAAGGAAGTGAGCCATGCAGATAACTGAATACAAGAACAAGAGTAAGGTGGAAGTTTGCCCTGTGAATCAAGGAGCAGCACAGTCCAGTGTGTCTGGAATAGAGTGAGCAACGAAGAGAACATAAGAGATGAATTTAGAGAGATAATAGAGGCTAAACTGTACATAGGCTTTATTGACCATGATAAAATTATGGATTTTACCCTACATGAGACGGGAAGCCATCTAACAGTAATGCACTAAGAGACTTATCTATATTATTTCATTTAATCCTAAAAACTACATGAGTTTGTTACCAGGTAGGCATTAAAATTAACCCCATTTTACAGATGAGGAGAGGCTTAGAAAGATTAAGAAATTACCTCAACTTCTATAAAAGAGCATTACGAAAATCCAAAGGCAAGTATTCTGATTCGAGAGTCCAGTCTTAATGCCCATTATTACTGCCTAAGCAAGAGTAGTAGTTTCTGTTTCCAGACAATAGTATTCAGATGAAAAGAGTACTTCAGCTTACTCTATACAATATATACGACACACAGAGTTCAGTCTTTTTTTAATTTTTATTGGGGTATAATTGATTTACAATGTTGTGTTAGTTTCAGGTATACAGCAAAGTGAATCTGTTATTGAGTACTACACTTCACAAACTTGGACACATCAAGAAGAAAGAAGCTAGAATGATTAATTATCTAGAAAATATATGAGAAACACTTGAGAGAACTAAGGATACTTCAGTTGAAGAAAATAAAGACTTGAGAGGGAAGAAATTATAGTATCTGAAGAGCTATAATGTGAAAAAGATTTATACAACCAGATGTTTTCCAGAGGGTGGAGCTTGGAGCAGGACAGATACTTCAGCTGTTCAACATGAGGAAAATTATCAGAGACCCATTCTCTCTATTTGAGCTCTTCATTTGTGCTGAAGCAGAACAAAAGACTATCCACAGGATATCATACACAGAGGATCCCTGCACTGCACAGAGGATTTAGTTTGGGATCTAATTTTTAACACAGTTTTCAAATAAGTTCAGAAAACAAGAGTTTTAGAATAAAAGTATGCACTACAGTGTGGCAATTGAAAGTGTATACTATGAAGTCTGAAAAAATTCCATTCTGCCAGTTACTAGGTACATAACCTTGAGTGAGTTACTTAACTTCTCTGATCTATTTCCTCATCTGTAAAATGGGGATAATATTAGGACCTAACTCACAGTTGTTCTTAGGGGTAAATGACATAGTACATACATGTAAAGGGCTCACCACAATGTCATATAAGCATTTAGTACACAGGAAGTGCTGTCATTAGTTGGGTCTTACCTTCACTACTGCTCCCCCATGACCTGGTCCATCCTCCTCATAGCTGTAAGTCTTTATTTTGCTTAGACTCATTCAAGGCTGCCACATCACTGAGGAATGCAGTCTTAACTGCTTGGTTTGACCTGATCCTCCCTGTGGAACCTTATTGTGAAGACTCCTTCCTATCCCACTACAAAGAGGCTCCTGCCAAATTGCTTCCAGTTCTAAATTACCAAGCTGTTTCAAGCTTTGCTCACATTGCTAACTTTACCTGAAATGTATCCCCTTCCCCCAAGCTAAACAGTCACAAAGCTTGCAGATACTGTCACAGAAGATACAAAATTTCAGAGATGACTAAACTGAAACTTAAAACAACTAGTGAGCAAAAGAATTTAATGATTTCCAGGGCAGTGGGGTTAGGAGTCCTTGGCAAGCATGAAATTATCCAACCAATTTACAGATTTCAGAACATCTGAAGAATGAGCGAAACCATGATGGTACTCACTGGGCCCAAACTGATCTATCAATTAAATGCAATGCTCTACTGAGAAGAAAGGCAGGAAATGCGGAGACTGCTTCTCTCTGTAATCTTCTGTAAATTTCCCAGGAGTTTTATTGAGCTATTCTCTTATTAAGCAAGCTGTTAAACAGCTAGACTAATAAAGCGGAATGGAAAGGAAGGGAGGCTTGAATAGACACAGGAATAGTTTTAGAAAGACAAACAAGTCTCTAAAATTTACAATAAGGGTGAAGACTTCCTCTGCTTGTGGAACATTCCTATGGTTAAATATGTTGTATAACATTACTAAGTGATTTAAGTTATTTGTCTCTGCCAGATAATACACAGACATCCACCTAGCTAAAATTCTAAATCGGCACTGACGTGTTATAGATACTCAATATTTGCAGAATAAGTAAAATAGATTAATCTAATCCAGAGAGTTCGGTGCTAATGGTAATTGAGTTTCAAAAAATAACTTTTAAGTATCTACTGTGTACCAGACACCATGCTAGGATCTAGCCATTCGGAACAATTTTTAAACGCTTTGGAATTTTAATGCTTATAAAACATGGAAATGTTCATTCATCTTTTCATATGGTTGTCAGAATATAACAATAGTAATTGAAGATAAATTCAGAGTCCCTCTTCTCATGCAATGCAGGGAAAATATGGTTTGTATATTACAAGTTGACAGCATCATTTCTCATATAGTCTGCAGGATGATTGGCTCATAGGATTAAAATAAGTCTAGTCCCTTCTGATCTTAAAACAAATCATGTTCCCCATTATTAATAGAAGATTTGCCAACGAGCAGGTATAACTGTATTAGCAACTGTTTCTGAGGACCAATAATTTATAGATGAACTAGTTACAGCAAGATTCTTTCATTTCTTCAGTAAATAAGCATCTTGGTCGAGGTCCAGCTAAGCTGCTTTTTCAAAATTCTCCTTAACAGATAAATATTGAGATGAGATTCTGTTGCTGTTACTCTACTTGTAGAGTTACAGTTAAAAAATTACTGACTTGTCAAATTGTGGATGTCATCTATTTAAAAAGATGTTTTTAGGATGGTGCAGCAGACACTCAAAATCCCAACCATGTCCCCCCAGGTCTCACCATTATGGTACAAGCCATACCTCCAAAGAACTTTAGGGCTTTTTCTGGAGCTAGCACCGCCTCTGTCACTGTGTAGGGCAGACTGGACGTGCCAAAGAATAAACGAACATCTCTTTTCTCTAAAGAGCAGCCCTTAACTAGCCCTTAGCAACAGAAGTTGGTATGTAAATATCCTAGCTCCTTTGTCACTGGAGGTGACAGAGAATAACTGAGGCTGTCTGATGCTACACTGACTCCTGGAGTTCCCCACTGTGATTAAGTTACCAGCTTGACAATGCACCCTTTACTGGGTACCTACCTTCCCTGTCTTTCTTCCTCACTGCTTTTCTGGAGCTTCCTGGGATCATCTCCCAAATAAACCACTTAAATTAAATATTAACTCTTGTTTTAGTGCCTCCTCTAGGGGAACATAAACCAGACAAAATTATTAGGCCTTTCAACATTCATTATTTCACCCTATCTTTACAAATACCATTTCCATCCCTGCTTAACTTGTTTCTGTTTCATCTCACTCCATAACTAAAAGCAATGACTTGTTTCTTCTTTCCAAAAAAGATAATAAATGAATATTTAAAAGAAAATTATCAACAAAATTATTTACTCTAGAGTGTTATTAGGTCAAACCTAAATAAAATGAAAAGCCATAAATTTGAGTGGGGCATTAGAAACAGGAGAAATTTGGGACAGGAGTGCAACCTCAGTCAGTATGTCTTTATTAAATGGATACAGCCCATTAAATGAATGTAGCATAATTTAAAAACCAATACTCTGCTATTCAACGTTCAAAGTGTATTTAATATTTTACTATCATAAACAATGCTGAAATTGACATTCTTATGCATAAATAATTGCTCTTATCTCAGGCTATTTTGAGGATAAATTCCTCTGGAATTTGTTGGATAAGAGAGTTAAAGTATTTTTAAGTTTTTGACTTATATATAACCAGAATGTTGAACTTATTTTTATTACCACCAGCAAGGAAATAATGTTTATGTTTTAACATATTTTCATCAATCTTGAGCCCTTTTATTTTCATAATCTTTGTAAAATACAATTATTGTTAAATACATATTTCTTAAGCTTTTTTGCAAGCACCAATTAATAATTATATTTTTGTGAATTCAAAGTTCATGACTTCATCTCAGGTATGTATCAGTATGGCTTTCCTCTTCTCACTGAGTAGCTTTCACATCTTTTATAGTATATCTCCAAAAAAGTTGTTTGAAACATTGTATTGATTTAATGTAACCAGACCCTGTTACTAAATTTAATGTTAATATAGTTAGTGTTAAAAACTCCAGGAAGTAAAATACAGAATGTGATTTTAGACAATTTTTTAAAAAAATAATTTTAAGGGAGAATTCTTTAATTCAGCTTAATAACATAGTTTTTGGATGATTGGTTGGTTTTGCATTGTTTGCTTTTATTATCAATAATGAATGTTAAAGTGTTTCAGAGGTGGTATAGTATCTGCTATGAAGGCAGATTACATGGATCAAATCCTAACTCACCACTTAGCAGTGGGGTGATCTTGAGAAATTTACTTAACCTTTCTCTACCTCACTTTTCTTATCTGTAAAATGGGAATAATAGCAATAATATCTACATCATATCATTATAGAGAGGATAAGTTAATTTAAAGCGCTTATGGTAGTATCAAGAGCATAGTAATCACTTGATAAACGTTAGCCAATTATAAACATTATAGCATTATTATTGTTATTTATTGGGAGGCAATCTAGCAGAGTACTTTAATATTACTAGTTTTTCCTGGGTTTATATCTTAGCTCTTGCACATACTCATTGTGTGAATTTGAGCAAGTTATTAAACTTCTTGTGTTTCGGTTTTTCTCACGCAAAATATGAAGATAAAAAGACTACCTCATGGGGTTTGTATATAAATTATATACATCACTTAAAACACTACCTAAAACATAGTTTACTATAGGATTCCAAAAACGTGAGCTAGTATTATTACCTATTAAAATTGTCTCTTTTATTTTCTTTGTGCCATTACTGATATGTTACATTAATATATTTCCTAACAGTAACCTCCATTGCATTTGCAGAATAAATCTTCCTTGGTGTTTTTTTCCAATTTACTCTTTTCTTCCTCAGCTTTATTGAGATATTATTGACAAATAACATATGTAAGTTTAAGGTGTACACTGTAATGATTTGATACACATATGTAGTACAAAATGACTATGATAATAAGGTTAGTTAAAACCTCCATCCCCTCACATAATTACCATTTTTTGTGTGTGTAGTGAAAAATTCTAGTATAGTATTATTAATTATAGTCATCATGCTGCACATTAGATCTCCAGGACTGATCATCTAAAAACTGGAAGTTTGTAAACTTTGAGCAACATCTCCTCATTTTCCCAACACTTCAGTCCCAGACAACCACCATTCTGCTCTCAACTTCTGAGTTCAGCGCTTTTAGATCTCACATATAAGTGAGAGCAACTGTATTTGTCTTCTTCTGTCCAACTTAGTTCATAGCATAATGCCCTCAAGCTACATCCGTGTTGTCACAAACGGCAGGATCTCCTACTTTCTTATAGCTGAAAAATACTTCATCATATTTCCATTCCACTGATATACACTTAGGTGGTTTCTATGTCTTGGCTATTGTGAATAAGGTTGCAATGAACATAGAAGTGCAACTATCTTTTCAAGATACTGTTTTCTCCACACCTAACATCATACTTAACTGTGAAAAGCTGAAAGCATTCCCTCTAAGATCAGGAACAAGAAAAGGATGCCCACTCTCATCACCTTTATTCAACATAGATTTGAAAGTCCTAACCACAGCAATCAGAGAAGAGAAAGAAATAAAAGAAATCAAAATTGGAAAGGAAGAAGTAAAACTGTCAATGTATGCAGATGACATGATACTATACATAGAAAATCGTGACGACACCACCAGAAAACTTCTAGAGATCATCAATGATTTGGTAAAGTTTCAAGATACAAAATTAATATACAGAAATCTGCGGCATTTCTACACATTAACAACAAAATATCAGAAAGGGAAATAAGGAAACAATCCCATTTACCATCGCATCAAAAACAATAAAATACCTAGGAATAAACCTACCTAAGGAGGCAAAAGACCTGTACTCTGAAAACAATAAGGCCCTGATGGAAAAAACTGAAGATGACACAAACATATAGAAACATATACCATGTTCTAGGATTGGAAGAATCAATAGTCTTTGGTTTTTTTAACGTATTTACTGGAGTATAATCGCTTTCCAATGTTGTTTTAGTTTCTGCTGTATAACAAGGCTAATCAGCTCTACGTATACATATATCCCCATATCCCCTGCCTCTTGCATCTCCCTCCTACCCTCCCTATCCCACCCCTCTAGTTGGTCACAAAGCACCGAGCTGATCTCCCTGTGCTATGTAGCTGCTTTCCGCTGGCTATCTATTTTACATTTGGTAGTGTATATATGTCAATGCCACTCTCCCACTTCATCCCAGCTTACACTTCTCCCTACCCGTGTCCTCAAGTCCATTCTCTACATCTGCGACTTTATTCCTGTCCTGCCCCTAGGTTCTTCAGAACCATTTTTATTTTAGAGTCCATATATACGTGTTACCATACAGTATTTGTTTTCCTCTTTCTGACTTGCTTCACTCTTTATGACAGACTTTAGGTACTATCCACCTCACTACAAATAACTCAATTTCGTTTCTCTTCATGGCTCAGTAATATTCCATTGTATATATGTGCCACATCTTCTGTATCCATTCCTCTGTCGATGGACACTTAGGTTGCTTCCATGTCCTGGCTATTGTAAATAGAGCTGCAATGGACATTGTGGTACATGACTCTTTTTGAATTATGCTTTTCTCAGGGTATATGCCCAGTAGTGGGATTGCTGGGTCATATGGTAGTTCTATTTTTAGTTTTTTAAGGAACCTCCATACTGTTCTCCATAGTGGCTGTAACAATTTACATTCCCACCAACAGTGCAAGAGAGTTCCCTTTTCTCCACACCCTCTCCAGCATTTACTGTTTGTAGATTTTTTTGATGATGGCCATTCTGACTCGTGTGAGGTGATACCTCATTGTAGTTTTGATTTGCATTTCTCTAATGATTAGTGATGTTGAGCATCCTTTCATTTGTATGTTGGCAGTCCGTATATCTTCTTTGGAGATATGTCTATTTAGGTCAACTGCCCATTTTTGGATTGGGTTTTTTGTTTTCTGATATTGAGGTGCATGAGCTATTTGTATATTTTGGAGATTAATCCTTTATCCGTTGATTCATTTGCAAATATTTTCTCCCATTCTGTGGGTTGTCTTTTCATCTTGTTTATGGTTTCCTTTGCTGTGCAAAAGCTTTTAAGTTTCATTAGGTCCCATTTGCTCATTTTTGTTTTTCTTTCCATTTCTCTAGGAGGTGGGTCAAAAGGATCTTGCTGTGATTTATGTCATAGATTGTTCTGCCTATGTCTTCCTCTAGGAGATTTATAGTGTCTGGCCTTACATTTAGGTCTTTAATCCATTTTGAGTTTATTTTGGTGTATGGTGTTAGGGAGTGTTCTAATTTCATTCTTTCACATGTACCTGTCCAGTTTGCCGAGCACCACTTATTGAAGAGGTTGTCTTTTCTCCATTGCATATTCTTGCCTCCTTTATCAAAGATAAGGTGACCATATGTGCATGGGTTTATCTCTGGGCTTTCTATCCTGTTCCATTGATCTGTATTTCTCTTTTTGGGCCAGTACCATACTGTCTTGATTGCTGAATCTTTGTAGTATACTCTGAAATCAGGGAGCCTGATTCCTCCAGCTCCGTTTTTCTTTCTCAAGATTGCTTTGGCTATTCAGGGTGTTTTGTGTTTCCATACAAATTGTGAATTTTTTTGTCCTAGTGCTGTGAAAAATGCCATTGGTAGTTCGATAGGGATTGCACTGAATGTGTAGATTGCTTTGGGTGGTATAGTCCTTTTCACAATGTTGATTCTTCCAATCCAAGAACATGGTATATCTCTCCATCTGTTGGTATCATCTTTAATATTTTTTCATCAGTGTCTTATAGTTTTCTGCATACAGGTTTTTGTCTCCTTAGGTAGGCTTATTCCTAGGTATTTTATTCTTTTTTGTTGCAATGGTAAATGGGAGTGTTTCCTTAATTTCTCTCTCAGATTTTTCACCATTACTGTATTGGAATGCAAGAGATATCTGTGCATTATTTTTGTATCCTGCTACTTTACCAAATTCATTAATTGGCTCTAGTAGTTTTCTGGTAGCATCTTTAGGATTCTCTATGTATAGTATCAAGTCATCTGCAAGCAGTGACTGTTTTACTTCTTCTTCTCCAATTTGGATTCATTTTATTTCTTTTTCTTCTCTGATTGCTGTTGCTACAACTTCCAAAACTATGTTGAATAACAGTGGTGGGAGTGGGCAACCTTGACTTGGTCCTGATTTTAGAGGAAATGGTTTCAGTTTTTCACCATTGAGAACAATGTTGGCTGTGGGTCCGTCATATATGGCCTTTCTTATGTTGTGGTAAGTTCCATCTATGTCTACTTTCTGGAGGGTATTTTAACATAAATCGGTGTTGAATTTTGTCAAAAGCTTTTTCTGCATCTATTGAGATGATCATATGGTTTTTATGCTTCAATTAGTTAAGATGGAGTATCACACTGATTGACTTGCATATACTGAGAAATCCTTGCATTCCTGAGATACACCCCACTTGATTATGGTGTATGAGCCTAAATTTTAATGTGCTGTTGGATTCTGTTTGTTAGTATTTTGTTGAGGATTTTTGCATCTATGTTCATCAGTGATATTGGCCTGTAGTGTTCTTTTTTTGTGACATCTTTGTCTGGTTTTGGTATCAGGGTGATGGTGGCCTTGTAGAATGCGATTGGGTGTGCTCCTCCCTCTGCTACATTTTGGAAGAGTTTGAGAAGGATAGGGGGTAGCTCTTCTCTAAATGTTTGATAGAATTCTCCTGTGAAGCCATCTGGACCTGGGCTTTTGTTTGTTGGAAGATTTTTAATCACAGTTTCAATTTCAGTGCTTGTGATTGGTCTGTTTATATTTTCTATTTCTTCCTGGTTCAGTCTCAGAAGGTTGTGCTTTTCTAAGAATTTGTCCATTTCTTCCAGGTTGTCCATTTTATTGGCATATAGTTGCTTATAGTCATCTCTCATTATCCTTTGTATTTCTGCAGTGTCAGTTGTTACTTCTCCTTTTTCATTTCTAATTCTGTTGATTTGAGTGTTTTCCCTTTTTTTCTTGATGAGTCTGGCTAATGGTTTATCAATTTAGTTTATCTTCTCAAAGAACCAGCTTTTACTTTTATTGATCTTTTCCATTGTTTCCTTCATTTCTTTTTCCTTTATTTCTGATCTAATCCTTATGATTTCTTTCTTTCTGCTAACTTTGGGGGGTTTTTTTGTTCTTCTTTCTCTAATTGCTTTAGGTGTAAGGTTAGTTTGTTTATTTGAGATGTTTCTTGTGTCTTGAGGTAGAATTGTATTGCTATAAACTTCCCTCCTAGACCTGCTTTTGCTGCATCCCAAAGGTTTTGGGTCGTCGTGTTTCAATTGTCATTTGTTTCTAGGTATTTTTTGATTTCCTCTTTGACATCTTCAGTGGTCTCTTGGTTATCTAGTAGTGATTGTTTAGCTTCCTTTGTATTTTTTACAGTTTTTTTACCTGTAATTGATATCTAGTCTCACAGCATTGTGGTCGGAAAAGATACTTGATATGATTTCTATTTTCTTAAATTTACCAAGGCTTGATTTGTGACCCAAGATGTGGTCTATCCTGGAGAATGTTCCATGAACACTTGAGAAGAAAGTGTATTCTGTTGTTTTTGGATGGAATATCCTATAACTATCAATTAAGTCCATCTTGTTTAATGTGTCATTTAAAGCTTCTGTTTCCTTATTTATTTTCATTTTGGATGATCTGTCCATTGGTGAAAGTGGGGTGTTAAAGTTCCCTGCTATGATTGTGTTACTGTCGATTTCCCCTTTTATGGCTGTTAACATTTGCCTTATGTATTGAGGTGCTCCTATGTTGGGTGCATAAATATTTACAATTGTTGTATCTTCTTCTTGGATTGATCCCTTGATCATTATGTACTGTCCTTCTTTGTCTCTTTTAATGGTCTTTAAAGTCTATTTTTTCTGATATGAGAATGGCTACTCCAGCTTTCTTTTGATTTCCATTTGCATGGAATATCTTTTTTCATCCCCTCACTTTCAGTCTGTATGTGTCCCTAGGTCTGAAGTGGGTCTCTTGTAGACAGCATATATACGGGTCTTGTTTTTGTATCCATTCAACCAGTCTATGTCTTTTGGCTGGAGCATAGAATCCATTTACATTTAAGGCAATTATCGATATGTATACTCCTATTACCATTTTCTTAAATGTTTTGGGTTTGTTATTGTAGGTCTTTTCCTTCTCTTGTGTTTCCTGGCTAAAGAAGTTCCTTTAGCATTTGTTGTAAAGCTGGTTTGGTGGTTCTGAATTCTCTTAACTTTTGCTTGTCTCTAAAGCTTTTAATTACTCCGTTGAATCTGAATGAGATCCTTGCTGAGTAGAGTAATCTTGATCGTAGGTTTTTCACTTTCATCCCTTTAAATATGTCCTGCCCCTCCCTTCTGGCTTGCAGAGTTTCTGCTGAAAGAGCAGCTGTTTACCTTATGGGGATTCCCTTGTATGTTATTTGTTGATTTACCCTTGTTGCTTTTATATTTTTTCTTTGTTTTAAATTTTTGATAGTTTGATTAATATGTCTTGACGTGTTTCTCCTTGGATTTATCCTATATGGGACTCTCTATGTTTCCTGGACTTGATTGACTATTTCCTTTCCCATATTAGGGAAGTTTTCAACTATAATCCCTTCAAATATATTTTCAGTCCCTTTCTTTTTCTCTTCTTCTTCTGGGACCCCTATAATTCGAATGTTGGTGTGTTTAATGTTGTCCCTGAAGTCTCTGAGACTGTCCTCAATTCTTTACATTCTTTTTTCCTTATTCTGCTCCGCAGTAGTTATTTCCACTATTTTTTCTTCCCGGTCACTTATCTGTTCTTCTGCCTCAGTTATTCTGCTATTGATTCCTTCTAGAGAATTTTTCATTTCATTTATTGTGTTGTTCATCATTGTTTGTTTGCTGTTTAGTTCTTCTGGGTCCTTGTTAAATGTTTCTTGTATTTTCTCCATTGTATTTCCAAGATTTTGGATCCTCTTTACTATCATTACTCTGAATTCTTTTTCAGGTAGACTGCCTATTTCCTCTTCATTTGTTAGGTCTGGTGTGTTTTGACCCTGCTCCTTCATCTGCTGTGTGTTTTTCTGCCTTCTCATTTTGCTTCACTTACTGTGTTTGGGGTCTCCTTTTCGCAGGCTGCAAGTTTGTAGTTCCTGTTGTTTTTGGTGTCCGCCCCCAGTGGGTAAGGTTGGTTCAGTGAGATGTCTAGGCTTCCTGGTGGAGGGGACTGGTGCCTGTGTTCTGGTGGATTTGGTTGGATCTTGTGTTTCTGGTGGGTAGGACTGTGTCCAGTGGTTTGTTTTGGTGTGTCTATGAACTTATTATGATTTTAGGTAGCCTCTCTGCTAATGGGTGGGGTTGTGTTCGTGTCTTGCTAGTTGTTTGGCATGGGGTGTCAAGCACTGGAGCTTGTTGGTCGTTGAGTGGAGCTGGGTCTTAGCATTGAGACGGAGATCTTTGGGAGAGCTCTCGCTGATTGATATTATATGGGGCTGGGAGGTCTCTGGTGGTCCAATGTCCTGAATTCGGCTCTCCCACCTCAGAAGCTCAGGTCTGACACCCGGTCAGAGCACCAAGACCCTGGTGACCATGTGGTTCTTCACCGAAGGCTGAGTGGTGGCCTTCTGCACAGCCACAGGTCCTAGGTCAAAGCAGCGACCTTGGACGTCTACTTCACTGGGGCTGAGAGGGAAGCGGCAGCCAGCACTGAGGAGGTGAACTGGAGAGGAGGAGGAGGTCCCTGAAATTTTGGGAGAGGTTGAAGGCTTTCTCCTCTTAGCCCAAGGTGGATTCTCTTGCCGGGTTGGCTGCAGCCTGGGCACGCACACCAAGAATCAATATTCTTAAAATGACCTTACTACAAAGGCACTTTACAGATTCTATGCAATCTTTCTCAAATTATCAATGGCATTTTTCACAGAATTAAAACAAAAACTTTACAATTTGTATGGAAACACAAAAGACCCCGAATAGCCAAAGCAATCTTGAGAAAGAAGAATGGTGCTAGAGGAATCATGCTCTCTGACTTTAGACTATACTACAAAGCTACAGTAATCAAAACAGTATGGTACTGGCACAGAAACAGACACATAGATCAGTGGAACAAGATAGAAAGCCCAGAAATAAACCCATGTACTTATGGTCAATTAATCTGCAACAAAGGAGGCAAGAATATACAATGGAGAAAAGAGAGTCTCTTCAATAAATGGTGCTAAGGAAAACTGGACAGCTACATGTAAAAGAATGAAATTAGAACATTCTCTAACACCATATACAAAAACACACTCAAAATGGATTAAAGACCTAAATGTAAGACCAGATACTATAAAACTCCTAGAGGAAAACATGGGAAAATACTCTTTTAGATAAATTGCAGCAATATTTTTTTGGATCCATTTCCTAGAGTAATAGAAACAAAAGCAAAAATAAATGATGGAACCTAGTTAAACTTAAAAGCTTTTGCACAGCAAAGGAAACCATAAACGAAATGAAAAAAAACCTACAGAAAGGGAGGAAAATATATTGCAAATGATGCAACCGACAAGGGATTAATATCCAAGATATACAAACAGCTCACATAGCTCAGTTAAAAAAAAAAAAAAAATGGGCAGAAGACCTAAATAGACATTTCTCCAAAGAAAACATACAGATGGCCAACAGGCACATGAAAAGATGCTCAACATCTCTGTATGTATGTGTGTGTGTGTGTGTGTGTGTGTGTGTGTGTGTAAATGGAATATTATTCAGCCATAAAAAAGAATGAAATAATGCCAGTTGCAGCAACATGGATGGACCTAGATATCATCATATTAAGTGAAGTAAGTCAGACAGAGAAAGACAAATATCATATGATATCGCTTATACGTGGAATCTAAAAAAAAAAAAAAAAGATACAAATGAACTTATTTACAATACAGAAATAGACTCACAGACATAGAAAACAAGTTTACGGTTACCAAAAGGGAAGGTGGTTGGGGAATTAGATCTTTGAGATTAAGAGATACACACTACTATATATAAAACAGATAGACAACAAGGACCTACTGTATAGCACAGGGAACCATATTCAATATCTTGTAATAACCTATAATGAAGAAGAAACTGTAAAAAATATGTATGTGTATGTGTGTATATATATATATATATATATGTGTGTGTGTATATATATATATATATGTGTGTGTGTATATATATATATATATATATATAAAACTGAATTACTTTGCTGTACACCTAAATCTAACACAACATTGTAAACGAACTGTACTTCAAAAAAAAAAAAAAAAAAAGATAGTGTTTTTAATTCCTTGGGCTATATACCCAAAAGTGGGAGTACTGAATCCAATCGTAGTTCCATTTTTAATTGTTTGAGGAACCTCCATACTGTTTTCCACAGTGGCTGTACCAATTTGCATCCCCACCAACAAAAAGCCATTCCCTTTTTCTCCATAGCCTCATCAACATTTATTGTCTCTTGTCTTTTTGATTTGATAATAGGTGTGAGGTAATATCTCATTGTGGTTTTGACTTGCATTTCTACAGTTAGTGATTCAAGCACATTTTCATGTACCTATTGGCCAACTGTTTGTCTTCTTTGGAAAACTGTTCAAGTCCTTTGCCCATATTTTAATTGGATTCTTGGGTTTTTTCCTATGGAGGTGTATGAGTTCCTCATATATTTTTGGATATTAACCTCTTATCTGAAATATGGTTTGCAAATATTTCTCCCATTCCATAAGATGCTCATTCATTTTGCTCATTGTTTCTTTTGCTGTGTGGAAGCTTTTTAGCTTGATATAGTCCTACTAGTTTATTTTTGCTTGTGTTGCTTGCACTTTTGGTGTCACATCCAAAAAATCTTTGCTGAGACCAATCAAGAAACTTTTCCCCTATGTTTCCTTCTAGTTGCTTTACAGTTATGGTTTTTATAAGTTAAGTCTTCAATTCACTTTGAGTTAATTTTTGTGAGGGGTGTAAGGGGTCCAATTTCATTCTTTGGCAAGTGGTTATCTAGTTTTCCCAACATCATTTATTAAAGTGACTATCCTTTCCCCATTGAGTCTTCTTGGCTCCATTGCCAAATATTAGCTGATTGTATATATGTGGGCTTATTTCTAGTCTCTCTATTCTGTTCCATTGATCTATGGGTCTATTTTTATGCCAGTACTATACCATTTTGATTACTGTAGATTTGTAATATAGTTGGAAAGCTGGAAGTGTGATGCCTTCAGGTTTGTTCTTCTTTCTCAGGATTACTTTGTCTATTTGTGGTCTTTTGTGGTTCTACACAAATTTTAGGATTGCTTTTTCTATTTCTGTGAAATATGTCACTGGAATTTTGATAGGGATTGCATTGCATCTACAGATGGCCTTGTGTGATATGGACATTTAACAAAGTTAATTCTTTTGATCCATGAATATGGAATATTTTCCCATTCATTTGTGTGTTCTTCAATTTCTTTCATCAATGTCTTGTAATTTTCAGTGTACAGATATTTCACCTCCTTGGTTAAATTTATTTCTAAGTATTTTATTCCTTTTGATGCTATTATACATGGCAATGTTTTATTTTTTTCAATAATTCATTATTATGTACAGACACACAACTGATTTTTGTATGTTGATTTTGTATCTTGCAACTTTACTGAATTCATTGATTATCTCTAACAGTGTTTTTGGAGGAGTCATTAGGGTTTTCTATATAAAAATTCTTATCATATGGAAACAGAGGGAGCTTTATTTTTTTCTTTCCAATTTGGTTGCCTTTTTCTTTTTCTTGCCTGATTACTCTAAAACTTACAGTCCTATGTTGAATATGAATGGTGAGTGTAGGCACCCTTGACTTTTTCTGATATTAGTGGGAAAGCTTTTAACCTTTAACTGTTGAGTTTGATGTGTACCATGGGTTTGTCATAAATAGCCTTTATTATGTTGAGGTATATTCCTTCTATACTCAATTTGTTGAGAGCCTTTATCATGAAAGGATATTGAACTCTGTCAAATGATTTTTCTGCATCTATTGAAATGATCATATGATTTTTATCCTTCATTTTGTTAATGTTGTGTATCATATTTACTGATTTCCATATGTTGAATCATCCTTGCAACACAGGGATAAATCCTACTTGATTGTGGTGTATGATCCTTTTAATGTACAGTTGAATTCAGTTTGCTAGTATTTTTTTTTGGAGAATTTTTGCATCTATATTCATCAAGAATATTAGTTTGTGGTTTTATTTTCTTATAGTGTCCTTATCTGGTTTTGGTGTCAGGTTAAAGCTGGCTTTGTAAAATTAGTTTGGTAGTGTTTACTTCTCTTCAATTTTTTGGAAGAGTTTGAGAAGGATTGGTGTTAATTCTTCTTTAAATGTTTAGTAGAATTCACCAGTGAAACCATTTGGTCTGGGCTTTGTTGGGAGATTTTTTTATTACTGATTCACTCTCTTACTAGAAACTGGCCTGTTCAGATTTTCTATTTCTTCATGATTCCATCTTGATAAGTTACATGTTTTTAGGCATTTATGCATTTCTTCTAGGTCATTCTAATTTGTTGGCACATAACTGTTCATAGCAGCCTCATGAGCCGTTGTATTTCTGTTTTATCAATTTTAATGTCTCCTCTTTCCTTTTGGATTGTATTTGAGTCTTCTCTCTGTTTTTCTTAGTTAGTTTAGCTAAGGGTTTGTCAATATTGTTTATCTTGTCCAAAAAACAGCTCTTAGATCTATTGATCTTTTTCCTTTCTCTATTTATTTCAGCTCTGATATTTGTAATTTCCTTCTTTTTGCTAACTTTGGGCTTACTTTGTTCTTTCTAGTGCCTTGAGGTGCAAAGGTAGGTTATTTATTTGAGACCTTTCCTTTTTTCCTAATTTAGGCACTTATCACTAAAAACTTCACTCTAAGAACTGTTTTTGGTGATTCCCATAAGTTTTGGTATGTCGTATTTCTATTTTCTTTTGTTTCAAGATTTTTTTTAAATTTCTTTTCAAATTTCTTTTTGTCCCATTGGTTATTCAGGAGTGTGCTGTTTGATTTCACATATTTGTGAATTTTCCAGTTTTCCTCCTGTTATTAATTTCTAATTTCATGCCATTGTGGTTGGAAAAGATACTAGGTGTAGTTTCAATCATCGTTCATTTGCTAAGGCTTGTTTTGTGGCTTAATACATATTTATCCTGGAGAATGTTCCCTGTGTGCTTGAGAAGAATGTGTATTCTGCTGCTGTTGGATGGAATGTTCTACATATGTCTATTACTTCCGTTTGGTTAAGGTATGGTTCAAGTCTAATATTTCCTTGTTGAATTTCTGTCTGAATGATCTATCCATTGTTGAAAATGGGGTACTGAAGTCCCCTACTATTATTGTATCCTTGTCTATTTCTCCCTTTAGATCAGTTACTATTTGTGCTTAACTTATTTAAGTTCTGTAATGTTTGGTGCATATATATTTATAATTGTTATATACTCTGAATGAATTATCATTACATAAATACCTCTCTGTCTCCTGTTACAGTTTTTGACTTAAAGTCTATTTTGTCTGATATAAGCACAGCTATTCATGCTCTCTTTTGTTTTCCACTTGCATAGAATATCTTTTTCCATCTCTTCACTTTCAATCTGTGTGTGTCCTTAAAGCTGAAGTGAGTCTCTTGCAGGCAGCATACAGTTGGGTCTTGTTTTTAATCCATTCAGCCACTTTATGCCTCTTTATTGGAGAATTTAATCCAATAACATTGAAAGTAACCATTGATAGGTAAGGTTGACCAATGCCATCTTATTCTTCTCTGGCTTTTTGTAGTTTCCTTGTTCCTGCCTTCCTGTTGTGTTGTCTTTCTTTCTGGGTTGATGATTTTTTTTGTAATCAAGGGCTTTGATTCCCTTTTCTTTATCTTGTATGTACCTACTGAACGTTTTTGCTTTGTAAGCCATGAGGCTTACATAAAACATCTTTTTAGTTATAACAGTCAATTTTATGCTAATGACAACTTCAATCACGTACAAAGTTTTACCCTTTCTCTCCAACATAATTTATGTTTTAATATTATAATCTATCTCTTTCTATATTATGTACCCATTTACAAATTTTTGTAGCTCTAGTTACTTTTGATTTTTTGTCATTTAAACCTTTTATTTTTTTTTTGAAGTGATAGCTCTTTTAATACTGTTTAATTAGGGTGGAAGAGTTAGCTAATTTTCCAGTTCCTAAATCCTGAAGATGAAGCCATGTGGACACATACATGTTGTCTCTGGGTGCTTATATTAGTTTTCTGTTGCTGACATAACACATTATCTTACAATTCTGTAGGTCAGATTGTCGTTTAAACCTTTATACCAGAGTTAAGTGATTAGTGCCCCCAGCTTTTCACAATATTAGAATATTCTGAATTTGACAATATCCTTACCTTTACCAGCATGATATATTTTCATGTTTTCTTGTGACTAATTAGCATCCTTTAATTTCAGCTTGAAGAACTCCTTTCACCATTTCTTGTAAAGAAAGTCTAGTTGTGATGAACTCTCTCAGGTTTTGTTTAGGAAAGTCTCTCTCTTGCTCATTCCTGAAAGACAGCTTTGTTGGGCAAAGTACTCTTGGTTAGCAGTTGTTTTTTTTTTTTTTTCCAGCACTTTGAATACATCATCCCACTCTCTCCTAACCTGAAAGATTGCTACTGAGAAACCCTCTGGCAGCCTTATGAGTATTTCCTTTTATGTGAGACTATTTTTTCTCTTGCTGCTTTTAAAATTCTCTCTTTGCCTTTGATATTATACAGTTTTATTACAATGTATATTAGTGAAGACTACTTGGGATTGAAATTTTGACCTATTAATTTCATAAACTTGGATATCTAAATCTCTCCCCAGATTGGGGGATTCTCTGCCATTATTTCTTTAAATGAGTTTTCTGCTTCTTTCTCTTCCTCTTATCCTTCTGGGACTCAAATAATTCCAAGATTGTTTCTTTAAACTTTATCCCATAGCTTCTCTGATTATATGATTTCAAATAACCTGTCTTTTAGTTCACTAATTCTTTCTTGTTTGGTCAAATCTCTTGTTGAAATCCTCTGCTAAATCCTTCAGTTCTGTCATTATACTCTTCAACTCTTAGATTTCTTTTTATTTCTTTGTCAAACTTCTCATTTTGTTCATGTATTGTTTTTCTAATTTCATTCAGTTGTCTGTGTGTTTTTTTTAGATCTCTGAATTTCTTTAAGAGGATTATTCTGAATTCTTTGTCAGTTTATATGTCTCTATTTCTTTAGGGTCAGCCATTGAAATTTTATTAGTTTCCTTTGGTGATGTCATATGTCCTTGATTATTCATGATCCTTGTGACCTTACATTGATGTCCGTGCATCTGAGGTCATAGGCATCTCTTCTAGTCATTACAGACTGGCTTCAGCAGGTGAAGCCCTTTGTCACTCAACCTATCCAGAGATTCTGGGTAGGCAGGTCTGGTGATGTCTGAAAGCAGGCTTGCTGCTGGAGTCCTTGGGAAGTCTAGTTCTGGGGTGGTTTGAAAGCTTGAGATAGTGGTAGTCAGCCTGGTGCCAGACCCCATAGACACCATGGGTTCACAAGTGTCCTGGAGCCTAGGTTTGCAGGCATTGATTGGGACCCTCAGGCTATAGGAGCTGGCTACAGCCAAGGTAACAAGCCAGTGGTGGGATGGGCCAGGAGTCTGGAAGCCCATTGGGATCCTGCAGCTTAAGAAGCTGCCTGGAACTCTGAGAGCCACCTCAAGCCACTGAGCTGTTTGGGGCTGCTGGAGCCAGCCAGCACCTGGGTGAGCCAGGAGCCTGAGTTCAAAGGGGCCCTCTGGGAGCTTGAAGCCATGTGAGCTGTCTGGGCCACTACAGCTGCCAGGCACCAGTGTCAGCGATGGACCATGATTCACGGGAGTCTGCCAGAAGCTTAGTACCATGGTAACTGCCAGGGGCTTCAGGAGCCACCTAGGACTGCTGGAGCCAATAGGCACCAGGGTGAGTCAGGGGCCTGGATTCACAGGAGCTCATGGGCAGCCTGGTGTCATTGCCTGGGGCTACAGGAGCCTCCTGGGGCTGCTGGAGCCAGCAGGCACTAGGTTGAGAGGGGTACCTGGGTTCCTGGGAGCCTGACCAGGAACCTGGTGCTATGAATGCCATTTGAGGCCACAGGAACTGCCTGGGGCCACTGGAGCCAGCAGGTGCCAGAAGGAGAGAAGTGCCTGGGTTCCTGGGAGCCCGCAGAGAGCCCAGTGCCATGGGATCTGTCTCTGGGCTGGGCTGCTCTGGTTTGGGGGAGGATTAATGGAGGAGGAGTATGAATCTATCTTTCCTACCCTCCTCAATGCATCCTTTCTTATTTCTCTGCTTCATCCAGGTGCTGTAATCTAATCCTTCACCTGGATTCCTTGGCCCCTGTGAAGTTATTTCATGTGTAGACGGTTATTCAAAGTGATGTTTCTGGGGGGAAAGGAGCAGTAGAATTCCTGTGCCACCATTTTGCTGACATCCTTAATGTACTCTTGAATCAGAATTTATTAGTACTTTGATTAGGATTTTTAATCTATATTCACAAATGAGATTAATCTGCATTTTCTTCTCTTAGTGTTACCTGTGTTCAGTTTTGATATCAGAGTTATGCTATTTTCTTAAAATTAGTTACAAAGGTTTCTCGCTATTTCACTCCTTCGGAAATAGGTACTATTCATAAGAATTACCTATTTTTGAAAGTTTTAAAGTATTTGACTTTAATCCTACCTGAGTTTATTTCATTAAAGATAATTCTTTGACCAAGTTTTAATTTATTCCAAGGTTATGAGTCTATTCAATTTTTAAATTTCTAAATGGATCAATTTTGGTAATTTATGTTGTAGAAACAGAAAGTTATAGGCCCACATTCTTTTCAGCTAAAAATTATAAAAAGAGGTTATATTCTTCAGCTAATATAACTGCTTTAAGTAAACAAGTGTGCTAGCCATCACTTCTCATTAAGTTGATGAGGCAACTTTATTCTTACAGTTGTTCAGGCCCCAATCTTTGAAAACACCCTTTACCCCTCTCTCCTCTGACACCTTATCCAACAGCAAATCCTTTGAAATATATCCCAAATCCAACCACCTCTCACTACCTCCACTGTTCTCCCAAACTCCAAGCTATCATTATCTGAAGTACTTCACTGACCTTTTGATATGTCTTCCTACTTTTTTCTCTTACGTCTTCTAGTGCAGACTGTGGTGTATGACCTAGATTTCTCCATCAAACCAAGGCCCTCAAATCTCTAGCTGCCAGTTTTGTTGGCTACTAACAGCTCACATCTAAGTCCCTCCCTAGAAACTGCTCTCAGCTCAAAGGGAGCTCCCTCACTCAAAGTTACATCCCTTCTGCAAAGGTAGTCAGTATCCAATGACTGCTCAATGTGAGATCTGGTCACCTTGCCTCAATTTAGAATAACTCTGAAAGGTCATCTAAGCTCCAGGGCTTATGTACATCAAGTGAGAACTTTTTGGTAACCACTTTGTAGTTCAACTCATCACTTGCCTTCTTGTGTCCTTACTCCCTCATAGGTGTGTTCCTGAGAGCTCTCCTCAGTAAAGTTTCCTATATGAAAATTCTCCATCCCAGAATCTGTTTCCTAGGGTCACTGACCTAAGAGAGTTGGTACAAGGAGTATTCTGAAAAAAGATAACTATAAAATGGAATTTTTGAGCTCTAGCACCAACCAGCCAGCTGGCAACAACAACACCAATACTGGAGGTAGGTAGAGCACTGATAATAAGTCCTGGAGTGTTGTAACAGTGCAATTGTTAAAACTTTCACCTGTGGTCAACTGGCATGAAAAACTGGTAGGGAAAATAATGGCAGGTATAATATCTCAGTCATACAAGAGCTTCAGAGGAAATAATAATTATAAGAACAAAAGATTTGAATGGATGTTGCTAAGTGCGATAAAAGCTTTGAAGAAAGACAATGCAAAGCTCAGAGCCATTAATCACAAATTAAGACAAATTGTAATAGTCAGAAGAACTCCCTAGCAATATATAAAGACACTCTCATCTCCTGCAGCCAGAAGGCAGAAATTGTTGATGATCAAGTCCAAGACTTAATTACATAAGAATCCCAGAACTTCAGTGAAGGTTGAATCCACTTCTGGAGCAGAGAGAGAGGGAGAGAGAAAGGCAGCCTGGAAGGGGAAGTCTCCTGGAGGCTTGGCATTGAAAGGAAAGAAGCAAGCAAGCGGTAGAAATTAAGGGCCCTACAGAAGCAAATGAGAAGCACAAAATCAGAAGTATACTAACCCCACCCCTACCCCAAACAAAATGCCAAATTTTTTGTTGAAGTAGAGTTAATTTACAATATTATATTAGTGTCAGGTATACAGCATAGTGGTTCAGTATTTTCACAGGTTATATTCCATTAAAAGTTATTACAAGAAAATGGCTATAATTCGCTGTGCTATATAATATATCCTTGTTGCTTATCTATTTTATTCATAGTAGTTTGTATCTCTTAATCCCATAACGCTAATTTGCCCCTCCCCATTCCCTCTCCTCTTTGGTAACCACTAGTTTGTTTTCTATATTTGTGAGTCTGTTTTCTGTTTTGCATATACATTCATTTGTATTAGCAAATACTTTTTAAAAGCACTTTACTACACCAATAAAAAGGGCACTTAAGGGGCTTCCCTGGTGGCGCAGTGGTTGAGAGTCTGCCTGCCAATGCAGGGGACACGGGTTCGAGCCCTGGTCTGGGAGGATCCCACATGCCGCAGAGCAACTGGGCCCGTGAGCCACAATTACTGAGCCTGCGCATCTGGAGCTTGTGCTCCGCAACAAGAGAGGCCGCCATAGTGAGAGGCCGGCGCACTGCGATGAAGAGTGGTCCCCACTTGCCATAACTAGAGAAAGCCCTCGCACAGAAACGAAGACCCAACACAGCCATAAATAAATAAATAAATAAATAAATGGATTATCACGTTTAAAAAAAAAAAAAAAAAAAAAAGGGCACTTAAAATAAGAAATCTAGCAAGCCACCCAAGCACCTACCCTGCCTACAAAGAATCCTCTGTCATTGCTGGTCCAAGAAAATATAAAACGTTTCAAAAATGAAAAGAAAACCACAAGCAATAGTCATACATATCTATAAGGGAAGAAAACAGAAAATGTGATTGTGGTATCCTGTCAGAGACTTTCATGTACTTAGGAGATACATGCTGGAACATTAGGGTGTCATGATATCTGCAATTTAATTTCAAATTACTCAGTAGATACATACACACACACAGAGAGGGTGTGCAACTGTGGCAAAATATTAACAATTGGACAATCAAGAATGTATATGGGTGTTTTTTGTACCACTCTTTTCACAGTAAGTTTTAATTTTTTTAAATAAAGAGTTGGGAGGGAATCTGAACTTGAGGTGTAGAGGTTAAAATTTCTATGTGGTTTTTACAGAAATTTCTGATGCAAGGAAGCATTCAGGCCACTATAGAGCAATGAGGGACCAGTGCAATATAGGTACAGAAGGCAAACAATAGTACATGCAAGGCAAAACCTAGACCAGACTAGTGTAGAGCCATTTTTTTTTTCAGCCAGACATAAAAATTTTCACCAATTTCTTGGTAAAAAAGAAATGACATTATGCAGCAGAACCCCAACACATATTATTTAGGATTTAGTATATATAATTATACTAAACTCTATAATATATAATTTATCCTTCACACTCCATTGAGGGAGTTATTTTTTTTTTGAGGGAGTTATTTTTTGATTGACTTTATAAATTCTAAATTACTAAATATAACTAAGGATTTTTAGAGCAAGATTTCAGGATGGCATAGACCCTAACTGAAAACTGTAATCAAATGTTATTGCCATCAGCAGGAAGACCAGATAAACAGCTTCCCACTCACTAGTCGTGAGACCTTCAGCAAGTTACTCAACTTCTCTATTTCTTCACCTACAAAATGGAAATAATAATAGCACCTACATTTCAAGGTTGTTGAAAGGATTAAATGTAAAATGCTTAGAGTGCTGCACTGCATAGAATAAACCCCTAATAAATGTTAATTATTAAACATGGTTGTGCTACATCTTTTACACACACACATACCCCTCTGAGAAAGTAATTATCAAACCCAAAATACTTTTCTGTTTTGAGGACCTAAATGATATTCTAAGCCTGTTGAGCTGATGAGATGTCATTCAATCATCTATAAACATTTAAACTTCACATATCATATATACTTACAGTTTAAAACAAGTTAACAAATATAAATATCCAGGCCTTCTTTTCATTTCTTTTCCTTTCTTTTCCCTTTGTTTCCTCTTATTTTTTGTTTCCTTTCTTCTTTTTTACTTTTATTTTTATATGCTGAAACATTTTTCTACATTCACACGTAGGATCTTACTTCTCTAATCATAATGAGACTGAACAAAAACATCCTCATGTCTGACCAAACTGACCAAATTTCACAGAAGAGTAACTTTATGATCTCATAGAATATTATAGGACAGACAAAATCCATTATGTAGCTGCCAGGTACTACATCAAAAACTTGTGCAAAGTTCAATACTCATAGATTTTCCCCAATAAGAAGTGATGTGAAGGTTCCTTGAGTAGTGGAATTAGACCAAACACCCAAATCTAAAATTGCCCATTTCGGTCATAATTCTGAACAAAATTTGTTATATATTCAATCAGTGTGGGGTTTTTTTCAATAGTTTTTAGTAGTCCATTATAAGTGTATTCACACAAGTGTTTCTTCCTTATACTGCTAAGTCTAGAAATCACTGATCTGATTATTTAATTCAATTTACCAAGGACAACATAACTTGCATGCAGACATCTGATAATGATTTTTGACTGTGCTCTTGTACAGCAGAGACCATGACAATTTGATTTGGACAGTAGTTAGGACAATATAACTTGCATTCAGGAACTTAATAAAAAATTTAATTATGCTCCTGGTTGACACTCCCCAAGATAAGGTACTTGGAGATGCAGAGAAAACTCTGACTGGACATGGAACTGCACGCATTACTGTAAGTTAGAAAATAAACCCACGAGAAAGAGGAGTGCCACATATAAGTGGATATTAATAATATTTTACGTTTGTATATACTTCAGTTTACAAAGTACCACTGCACAAATTCAATGGAGCACATACTGAAGGCACTATATCAGACAGTCTGTGAAAAACAAAAATGAATATATACCCACAAAGAGCTTACAATCCAGTGGAAGATATGGTCTGTTTGACTCAAAGAAATAGAATATTGCAGAGATGAAAAGTGCTGTAGGAATTGTTTTCCATATATAGAGAGAGTAGAGATGTAATCTAACCAGAGGAGTCAGGGAAGGCTTCATTGAGCTGGTAGTATTTGAATATGGGCCTTGAAAATATAAAATATTATTTGGTTAACACCAAACACTGTGAGGTAATCATAGCAGTCACTGTTATGTTTTTTATACATTTTCATGTCAACTGAGACATGAATGCAGGTTTTCTGATTCCCAAGTCTAGTGTTTATTCACTATATCACCCTAGAAGACACAGCTTAATTTTAGGCAAGACAACAGGGTAATGTTAAAAAAGACTATTAATTCCTGCTATAATAATAAATTTGTTTGTTCTTTGTATACCATATGAAAACAAATGCTCTTATCCTCTAAGTATTAATGTTATTTCCTGCTTTAAATACAGAAAATTCCTTGTAGTGTAAGGACTGGGGAAGTCAGATCTTTGCTTAAAGATTAAGAAACCTATTAGAAAAGAGTAAAAAGTAACTTCATCATGATAACTAAATAGAGGGAGTAGTATGCAGCGAGGGTGATCCCTACTTGTCCTTGTTTCCCCAAAGGATAGAACAAGAGAGGACAACAGGATTAAGCTTCACTGGCTATAAGATAAATTCTTCCCAATGGAAATTAATACTCAAGGAAATAATAAGAACACATACGAGGCCTACTGTATGTCAAACACTGTTCTAAGCACCTCATGCTTACTTAATTCTCAAACAACTCCATGAGATAGGTATTATTATTACCACTACTGGTGGATGATGAATCTGAGCCACAGAGAAACTTAGCCAAAGTCATGTGAAGTAGTAGAGCTGGGATTTAAACTCTGACTATAGAATCCTTGTTCTTAACCACTCAGCTCTAACATATGTCAAAAATAAGATTGCATCCTCTCTTTTTGTAGAGTGCTTTAAGATACTAGTACGGGGTTCCCTGGTGGCACAGTGGTTAAGAATACGCCTGCCAATGCAAGAGACACGGGTTCGAGCCCTGGTCCAGGAAGATCCCACATGTCGCGGAGCAACTAAGCCCGTGCGCCACAACTACTGAGCCTGCACTCTAGAGCCCGCAAGCCACAACTACTGAAGCCCGTGCGTCTAGAGCCCATGCTCCACAACAAGAGAAGCCACCGCAATGAGAAGCCCGTGCACCACAATGAAGAGTAGCCCCTCACTCGCCGCAACTAGAGAAAGCCCGCATGCAGCAACGAAGACCCAATGCAGCCAAAAATAAATAAATAAGTAAATTAATTTTTTTTTAAAGTCTTAAGATACTAGTACAAATTACATCTATAAAATATGGTGTGAGTTAATGTTCTGGAAAGCAGCAGTACAGTGTGGCATCTAAGAACACAAACTTTAGCATCAAGCAGACTAGGCTTTATGACCTTCTTCAGCCACGGCCTACCTGTGTGAATTTGGGCCACTTAATCTCTTAGAGCTTTAATTTCCTTCTTTCGAAAAGAGAAAGCAATTATTATTTTGAGATGGGAATGTAAGCAGCTCAGTGTGGTAAGAAAAGCACTGAACCTGAATGTCAAAAGACTCAGATTATAGCCTGAACTACTATCAGCCATGTGAAATAGAGCAATCAATCCATCAATCAGCAAATATTTATTGAGTCTTACGTAAGTATCTATTATAAGTACTTTGGGGATATAGCATTAAAAAGACACTGTTCCTTACTCTCTGAAAGCAGCTTCATTCAAGTTTGTTCATTTTCCTTAATGATTGAACTAAGTCCCAAAAGGAGGTACTTTCTGGCATTAACATTCTAAGAACTTGAATAACAATACCATGGTGATTCTGTTTCTTTGCTAAGTACAATTAGCACACACATACTTAACTCCTCCTTTTGATATACAAAGGGGATATACGCAGAAAGAAGAGACTGAACTTTGAGGCTTGTCTCATTGTGTTTAATGCCTACAGCTGCCATAACCAGCTGTTGCCACACATTCTCTCCGTGGGGCACACTTTTCTGGAATGTAGATTAGTACATTATGACACTATTGTGCCACTGTAAAGACAGCAGAATCAACATGATTTACAGAAACTTGATGGAAAATGTTGTCTTCTCTTCCTCTGAGATGAGCTCAGTGTCAATTCCCAACAATTCAAGCAGAAATTGAAGAAACAATTTCTACATCTTGAAGGTGTTTCCACTCCTTTGGTTGACATGAACTGGCAATACTATTGTGTGCTATGTGATTATTCATGGAGTGCAGTCTAGCAATGGTTAACAGCATCAACTTTGGGATCAGGATGACAAGCATATAGATAAATATAAATAGAGAGGGATATAAATCCTACCTCTAGCATGTACAAGTTGGGAAACTAACGGTTCTGATCTCAATTTCCTCATACATATAGTGAAAATTTTCACTTATCTCCTAATGTTACCAAATGAGATAAGATATATAAAATGTTTAGTATAGCACTTTAATTACTAGTAATTAATTAATGATTAATTACCCATTAACTTTATCATCATCCTTAGCTATTAAAAATAACCTACATGTATGTTAGAAGAAAAAAATGAACTAACTTATTTTAGTAAAAGGAAAACTAGTTTTGCAGCTATTTTACTCAAAATCACATAGGAAACACCATTTTAGGGAAAAAAAAAAAGACAACATTTTCTTCCAAATTCTTAATTAGGCAGATCAATATTCAATACATACCATTAAGATATTTTGCAATCTTGTACTCAAACCACAACAAAATGGCAAACCAAATTACAAGTTTGTTACACACATAAGAGTTTTAATGTATCTTTCCATGCACTTACTAGTCAGATTACAATATAGGCATTTTCACAGGAGAAATACACATGTAATTTCTAAGTAAAGCTCCAAGTTACCAGACAATTTTTCAGCCCTTTGTCAGCACTTAAATCCCTGATTTTCTAATCATAAGTTTAGGAATGATTTTAGTAGTACAGAGAACAAACAAAGCAAACAATATACAAGAGCTCCAGGATTCAATATTTAAGCAAATCATTAAGGAAATATTTCAAGTCACCAGTCATGCCCCATTCACCATAAGTAGGTCAATAGGAAAATAAATTAACTTACAGTGAACAAGAACTTCCTTGGACTCCATGAAAATGCTTAGAAAAGTGGGGTAACCTTGTACTTCTAAACACAGATATCTGCTACTAGTTGGCAGAATCCCCAGCTCTGTCTCTTGCTCCCACCAGCTCACCAAACATATGACCACAGACGCTTCTTCCTAACAGCTGACTTTTAATCCTGTCTATAGGTTTAAACAAGATCTCTTCAAAAATACATAGCAGCATGTAATATGGAAATCGCCAAGAAGAAAATTGTTTTTAAAAATCATCCCCTAGCTCTATCTCCCTACATGTTCCTCCAAAAAGAAGACTGGCTTAACTTAGGAACTGAACTATATAATTTGTTTCACATCCGTTGCTCCGTGGAGTATATTAAGGCTACCCAACACAGTTCTGTTCTTTGAGCTGGAATATGTGCACTCTGGGATGTAATACAAATGTCAAAGCCATTTGGGTGCCACTGAGGATGAAACATTTAATGTTAAAAAGGCAACTGATGCCATCAGGATATATTACTTCCAGGAAATAAATGAAGACTATCTAATTAAGGTTCTTCTACAACACAAAAGCCTAGAGTCAGTGGATGGCAATGATATTATAGACATTCCAAAGATATCTCCTGGCTGCTGTTTTCCTCTGCAATATCATATAGGACATAAAAAAGAGTTTATCTTCACCAAACTCCCTAATATGCTAAAAATTCATGGCCATAGTTTTTACTCACAGAAAATATTTTTAATTACAAAAAATCACTAACTCTTTTAATATGTCACAAAATATCAAGTTTTCTGCTTATTAGCCTTATCACTTACAAATTATATTTGTGGCATAATTACATAAAAGAAGGTAAACATTATTTCCTATGACTATTTGTGTCATCAAAACATAAAAGTACTACATTTGATTTTTCATAAAATATTGTCCCTGGAGTTTTTACACACATAAGAAATCCTCATCTAAATATTACTAACAGCTAATATTCACTCAACACAAATTTAGTGAGGCAACAAAGTGCCAGGCACTGTGCTAGATTCGAGAGATATAAAAAAGATAGACACACCTTTTTGTGAAAAGGTTACCATATATATAGTGGTTCTTCCAGTGATATACTATAGCGTTAAACTGCATTCAAATTCTCCCTCAGTTTTTGATTTCCATAAATCCCTGCAACCAAGTGAATTCCATACTGGTTTTTTCCATGAAAGTAAATTCTGGTCAACTATACTGAATACAGGGATATTTAAAAGTGACTATGGAAAAGAGAGGTACAGAGAAACATTATGACTAGTTAACTATACATCAAATTGGATTTGCACATTGAAAGCCAGCTAATTTCTACAAAAGCTACTGAGGATAACCCTAGTAATGACTCAAATTATAGGAGTCCAGAATTATTACTAAACCGATCTAAACTTGTAAATCCTCAGATCTCTTAGCAGAATCTTAGACTCACAAACTCAGAATTGAAGAGAGCATAGCCATCCACCTAGAGGAGGCAGTAATTGTTACTATGTACAGATGTGAGCCAAGTGTTGTCATTGTTAGATCTTTTGTTGTTGTTTTTCAAGAGAAGCCAGAAATTTAGATTTTTATGTGAAATCTCCTAATTTTTACATGTCATCTCAATGTTTTTTAAAAAGGTGGACTCAAAAAAAAAATCAATCTGTAAAATAGACCCAACCCCTTCAACATAAATAAAAAGTATCACTGGAAAACTCACAGCTAACATCATACTTAACGAAAGATTTCCCTCTAAGATGAGGACTAATACAAGAATGTCCACTCTCTCTACTTCTATTCAAAACTATGTTAGAGGTTCTAACCAAGGCAATTAGGCAAGAAAAAGAAATAAAAACAATCCAGATTGAAAGGTGGGAAGTAAAATTATCTCTAGTCACAGGTGACTTGATGCTGTACACAGAAAATCCTAAGGAATTCAAACACAATAAAACTATAAGAACTAGTGAACAAGTTAAACAAGGTTGCAGGATGCAAGTCCAACATATAAAAAATCAATTGCATTTCTATCACATGAAAATAATTGTTTTTAATTCCATTTGTAAAGAATTTTTTAAATACTTAGGAATAAATTTAACAAAAGCAGTGCAAGGCATGTACACTAAAAACTACAAAAAACACTGTTGAAAGAAATTAAATGTAAAGACAACCCATATTCATGGATTGGAAGACTTAATATTGTTAAAATGGCAATACTCCCTAAACTGATTTTCAGATTCAACACGACCTTTATACAAATCCCAGCTTTTTTTTTTTTTTTTGCAGAAATTGACAAGCCGATCCTAAAATTCAAATAGAAATGCAAGTGACCCAGAGTAAGCAAAATAATCTTGAAAAAGACTAAAAACATTGGATAATTTAAGCGTCTTGATTTCAAAATTTACTACAATAATCAAGACAGTGTGGTACTGGCATAAAGATAGGATATAGCTGAATTGAGTAGAACTGAGAGTCCAGAAATAAACTCTTACATTTATAGTCAATTGATTTTCAACACTGGTGCCAAGACAATTCAATGGGGGAAAGAATAGCCTTTTCAGCAAATGGCTTTGAGAAAACTAAATATCCACACACGAATGAATTTGGACCCCTACCTCATATCACATGTAAAAATTAACTCAAAATGGATCACAGACCTACATGTAAGAACCAAAACTATAAAACTCTTAGAAGAAGACATAAGTGTAAACCTTCACAACCTTGGGTTAGGCAATGATTTCTTAGATATGGCATCAAAAGCACAAGCAACCAAAGAAAAAAACAGACTTCATCAAAATTTGTGCTTCAAATGAAAGGATCAATAAAATCAAAATGCAACCCATAGATGGAAGAAAATATTTACAAATATTGTATCTGATAAGGGGGCATTATCAAGAATAAAGAACTATTACAACTCAACAACAGAAGGACAAACAACCCAATTTTAAAATGGGCAAATATTTGAACAGACATTTCTCCAAAGAAGGTATGCAAATGGCCAGCAAGTACATGAAAAGATGCTCAACATCATTAGTATTGAATAATTATGGAAATGCTAATCAAATGACAGTAAGATACTTTTCACACCAAAAAATTGTGGCTACTGTAAAAGATGAACAATAACAAGTATTGGTTAGGATGTGGAGAAATTGGAAAAACATTGTTGGTATGAACAAAAATGGTGCAGCCACTTTGGAAAAATTTGGCAGTTCCTCAAAGAGTTGAACAGAGTCACCAGGAATTATACTACTAGGTACACACTTCAAGAGAAATAAAAACATATCTCCACACAAAATATCTGTTCACAAATTATCATTCATAAAAGTCATAATTTGCAAACAACCCAAATGTTCATCAATGGATAAAAAATATGTAGTATATCCATCCATGAAATATTATTTTGCAATAAAAAGGAATAAAATACTAATGCATGCTACAATGTGGATGAACCTTGAAAACATTATGCTAATTGAAAGAAACCAGTCACAAAAGACCACTTATTATATGATTCCATTTATCTAAAATAGGCAAATCTACAGAAAATGATTAGTAGTTGCCAAGGTGCTGGAGAGAGGGGTATGATGAAAATGTTCTGGAATTAGATAGTGATGATGGCTGTACAACTCTGTGAATATAAAGAAAAACCACTAAATTATACGCTTTAAAAGGTGATTTGTATGCATATGAATTATATCTCAATAAATCAGTTATTTAAAAAAATAGGTCCAGCTCGCCCACTTTGCATCCTTTGCCTAAAAGAAATTCTAAATCAAAATGGCTCTTACTAATATTTAAAAGGATTATTTGAAAATTTTTAAAAAAAGGATTTTTGCAAAAGTAGAATGCAGCAAATAATGTCCAATTTTCTAAAATCAACCAGCAAACATATCCTATTTCAGTATTTAAAATAAAATTTAGTACTTAAAATTTTAGTAATAGCAATGTTTTAGAAAAAGAATAGTTCAAGACTATAAACAGTTCCCTTCTGCCTACTGAATAAAGCCCTGTCTCCTTTTATCCACAACCTAAAGCTAACTGATCTTTCCAATCTTACAGCTTATAAATTCCGTATGAGATCCCCACACTTCAGCCAAGTTAGACTCACTCTTTGCCTGAAACCCCTCATGCTTTCTTAAATATGCTTCTATTTGGAATACCCTTCTCCCATATCTGAATTCTACTGAACCTTTGGTGTTTAAAATGCCACCTCCTTTATGAAGCTTTTACTGGTTCTCCCCCATCAATCAGGGTCAGGCTGAAGTAAACCTTCTCTTAGAACTTTTATCTCTCTGAAGATACTTCTTATTAGTGGCTCTCACAGTGATATGTGCACTTGTCTTTTTTTCCCTTTCTAAACAGTGAGTTCCATAATTATAATATGTATGAAATTCCAACATGATACCAAGTACATCACCTCTAATGCTCACAACAACCCTAAAAGATAGGTACTATTATACCTCTTTTAAAGATGAAGAAACTGAGGTTTGGAGAGGGTAAATCACTGGTTCAAGGACCACCAGTAAGGAGAAGGTCTGAGATTTGACACTAGTCCATCTTTGGTGGCATCTCTGTTTCCCACAAAGTGGTTAATACAGGGCATTGCATATAATATGTCTTCAAAGATGACTCATTAAACACTTAGTTGGAACTAACATCAAAAATATTAGTCATTCATCTTGAGCATAGGCTTTAGATTCAGACTTGCCTTGGTTCAAATTTCAGCTCATTTATAAATCAAACTGAGGTAAATTATTGAATCTTAATCCCAATTTCCTCATTTGTAACGTGAAGATTATAATATTTAGGTAACTGGATTGTTGTGAGAATTAAATGAGGCCAGAAATGTTAAATTCTTAGCACATAGCAGGAGCTCAATAAATGTAGGTTTTCTTCCTTTTCATACTCTTTTCCCCATGCCCGCCCCCTATTTACAGTGGCTTAATGAGATAAACCTGTTCTTTAAGATCAACACATTGGTTGTAGTTCTACAACTCTTTAGCTTTCTGACAATCATAAATAACTTACTGACCAAGTTTGAATTTCAAGTTTTGCATCTGTAAAAATAGGGACAATAAAACTGTCTTACACAGGAATTGTGAGACATAAATGAGTTAATCTGACTCTCAAACAATATTTTAGCAGCAAAACCTAATAGGGTTATTTTTTGGAAGCCCAAGATGTGCTTGAACTGGGGATAAGGGATGAGATCTGTAGCCCAGGCTGAAGCACACCATCGTGCATCACAGTCATTTCTTCACTGGTCAGTGGAAGGTACAGCTGAAAGGGTTTCATACAAAGTGGGTGGGGGAGTTATTTCCTCTTAAATTTTATAAAGCTCTGTGTAAGGATGAATAAATAGAAAAGAGAATTATAATGAAAAACAACAGTTTTTTTTTGTTTGTTTGTTTGTTTTTTTACAGAGCAAATCTGTAGGTAGGGAACTTCCAATCTAATGATGAACATCAGAAATCCAAAATTAATCTGGATCTCTCACACAAAATCCAACCAAGATAAAAACAAATAATAATACTTTAGCCTGTTCACATCAGTACATTCTTCTTGCCTTCATTCCTAAAATCCCAGTTACACAAGCTGTGCTGAGACTGTGAAAGTGGTGGTTTTAAAAAGCTATTCCCACTACCACCATCACTGAGGCTGGAAAGGATTTTTGAAAGAGACCAGAAGGAAAGGAGAGCCATGGAAACAACAGGTGCTCTGAACAGCTGGGGAGAGAGAACTGAACTCCTCCTCAGGATGATCCTAAGAAATAGCAAAATTTCAAATCCCTGTTGAGGAAGAGACACAAGTAACTCACCTCCAAGATAACAGTTCCTCTTTATTCTACTCCACAGTCCCTGAAAAGTGACATGTGCACCACTGTTTAGTACTAATAGGCTCTGAGATGCCAGAGTTCACCCCCAAGGAATAATAGTCCTTTAAATGAGAATCCTTTCAAATATATTTTCTTTGAGAAATAAACAGAAATGTTGTCAATTATTGACAATTTCACTTTTTAAATCCTGTGATACATAGACCTCGATATGTCTTAGAAGCAATATGAAATTGTGAAAGAACCACAAGCTTTGGAATCTGAAAACTCTGCTCTACCACTTTCTAGTTATTTGATTTCAGGCTTGTAATAATAATGCTTCGTACCACCTGTTATTCTAACTACTTTAATGTGTTAACTTGTTTATCCCTCCTAATAACTCTATGTGTAGGTATTATTATTGATTCCACTTTAAAAATGAGAAAACTGAAGTTTAGAGAGATGAAGTGGCTTGATCAAACCCCACAACTAATCACTGACAGAACTAAGATTTGAATGCAGGTACTCTTATCTTATCTCATTGACTTCTAATGTGCTTTTTCTGATATTTTTTTCTTCATTGATCTTTCTTCAACTGTAAAGTAGAATAAATTCATAGGGACACTGTGAAGATTAAATAAGATAATACACATGAAGCACAGTTCCTGGCACATAGTAGATACATAATAAATAATAAATATAAATTATGATGACTCTTAACACAGATCATGCTGTAGGATCTAAAATTAAAGCAGCCCCATTATTTCTCCCATATATATTCCTCTCTATAGATAGATAGATAGATAGATGATAGATAGATAGATAGATAGATAGATAGATAGATAGATAGATGATAGATAGATAGATACACATGGAGAAGGAGAGAGAGAGATCAATCTCCTGTCAATATCTGGAAAATATATAATTTCATGATACTTAGAGAACAATACAAAGAATTAAGAAGAATTCTAGTATCAATTACTCTGCAGTTTGTGTATATGACTGAACATTAACAAATATTACAACCACCTTATGTTTTAACTTTTCTGAGTTACAAGTCATAAAATCAGAGAGACATAAGAATACTTAAGGATCATTTACTTCAAATTACCAGCCATAGTAGAAATACATTCTACAGCATCCCTGGCCTATAATTTTCAAAATTCTATTTTTGTGCTTCCATCTTCTTCATCATGATATTCATCCCCTTGTTACATACTCTTAGTTTTCAGAAAGTAATATTCTCTATTGAAATAAAGGAAACTTACTTTTATCTTAAAAAATTTTAATAATTAAAATAAATTAAAGTGGTCTCTCCAGACCACTGTTCTAGTTTGAAATATAGATGTTGGGGAAGTTTTAGATTGAGCCCCCATTTAAAACTCTCCCTAACGCCTTGGTTCCCACTTAGTTCACTCTCCTGCAAGATGTGTATACATGTCTTTTTTTCATCATTAAATTATTAGATCATTTAAAAGGAGTGAGCTTGTCTTTTTATTTGCCCTTGTAAGTGTCACAGTGTCTAATATGGTGACTAGTACAAAAAAGATGTTTAATATTTATGAACGAGAAGGAGGGAAAGGAGGGAGGAACTGTAATGGGAGGAAAGGAAAGAGACAGAAAGGGCAAGAAAGAAAACAGAAAGGCAACCAAACTAACCAAAAAACCAACAGTAAGGATGAAGAGTCTTCTGTTTTAATGAAATACATTTTATCTTTGTGAAGAACCTTCCAGTGCACATCAACTATTGCAAAGTTTACTCCATAATTTCTTTCATAACATTTTATTAATTGCCTTAGTTCCAAGCAGTTGTTCCAGTAAGAAAATATAAGATGGTATTTAGCCCATTTTACCTCAGAATTAACCAGCCTGAAAATCAAGCAATACTTTGGACTAGGGGAAGTTCTCAATTTCTCTGAAAAATCAGTAAATGTTAGGTTTAGTTTTCCCATTTAAATACAAGTACTACTAGTGAGATCCCAATTTAATCACAATCAATGTATAACATTCTCAAAAATAAATCTTAGGAAGGACCACTTTAGGAATTCAAGCTTTGTCAGCTGCCAGTAACCATTCTAAGTCTGGCAGCTGTGGATGTGAACAATGCAACTTATGCAGCTGTCAGGAAGCCAAGTATTTTGTTTATGACCTCGATAGTGAATCATGAATATTGGCTAATTTCTGACCACCATGTGCAAAAGGGCATCCTCTTACTTTCCGTCAAGCCAGTAATGTTGGAAGGGGGCCATATTATGCTGAGTTCAATAAATGTAGAACAATGGGTATAAAATCTAATTATCTTTAGAAAATGGAAATTCTAGAAAAAAATGTATAAAATGAGCACAAGACAGGTTGTTTGCTCTGCCTTCTATCTCTTTTCTTTTTTTTTTTAACTTTTGGGTTTTTTATTTATTTATTTATTTATTTATGGCTGTGTTGGGTCTTCGTTTCTGTGCGAGGGCTTTCTCTAGTTGCAGCAAGTGGGGGCCACTCTTCATCGCGGTGTGCGAGCCTCTCACTATCGCGGCCTCTCTTGTTGCGGGGCACAGGCTCCAGACGCGCAGGCTCAGTAATTGTGGCTCACGGGCCTAGTTGCTCCACGGCATGTGGGATCTTCCCAGACCAGGGCTCGAACCCGTGTCCCCTGCATTGGCAGGCAGATTCTCAACCACTGCACCACCTGGGAAGCCCCTGCCTTCTATCTCTTTTTATCTTTTGCTTAAAAGTTCAGGAAACTGTAAGATTTGTGTACTTGAAGGTAGTTTAAAAACAAATGAAAGAAGTAGATTAAAAAGCATTAGTCCATCTAAAATTTTTTACAAACTACTGAGCATAGCAATAGCCAATTTCAGATGAAAAGTGTAAAGCTTTGGGAGCTAAAGCAACACACAGCAGGTGAGTTACAGCAAAAGGCAAGACTGATGTCTGTGCAACCTGCAGCAGATGTCAGGCCCTGACCCTGCCAAAACACACTGAAATGTGTGAGCATCTCACTAAAGAAGGTTAAAATAATTGTCAACTTCTCAGAAAGCTGAGAAAATGCAACTAATCATTCAGTCACTGTTTTAGTAATTCAATAGACATTTATTGAGCAGTAAATCACTGAGTAAGGCCCAGGAATTCAAGAATAGATTAAGACAAGTTCTGTATTCTCAATAATCTACTGTGAGGCAGATACATAAACATAAATGGAGAAAATGTTAAAGAACAAAGTGCTAGAATATTCAGGAAAGACTTCACAAAAGAGGTAACATTTAAGTTGGGAAGAAAAAGCTGAGAAGGGCATAACAGGCAAATGGGAGGGCAAAGATATAGACACAGGGCGCAAAAGAACCAGGTTCTGGGAAAAAGTGAAGTTGAATGTGACTAGAGTCTAGAGTTTGTGTTGGTGGTATATGGGAAATGCAATTGGAGAAGTAGGTTAATATCAGATTGTGAAAGGAGAGAGTGAAAACCTACAAAGCTCTTTCAGCAGGATAATGGCTTCAGCCTATTGGTTTGTGGGGAGGATGCCTCAGGCAGACAGGTGGAAGACAGACTGCAGTGGGAAGAAGCGGGTGGCAAAAGGACCAAACGTGATAAGCCATTGCAATACACTGGGCAAAAGAAGAGAGAGGCCTGAAACAAGACATTGGCGTGAAGATAGAGAGTCAGGGGTCAATGCAAGAGCTATTTCTAAGGTAGAAATAATAACAGGATCTGATGAGTTATGGGATATGGTGGGTGAGGGGGGAGAAGAACCGTATAAGGCTCCAAGCCTCTAACTTGCACATTTTAAGCTTGAAGTACTAATAGATGCCTACAGACCTGTAGAAAAGAAACTGAAGTGCAGCTTGAACTGTTTTACAAAAAAGGAAGCTCTGGAGACCCTAACTTACTCTGGATTAGAGGTAAGGGTAGGATCCAGGTAAAGATACCTAGAAGATAGAAATACAAGTTTGACCTCAGGTAAAAGGACAGTATTAGAGATAAATATATGGGAGTTATTGGCGTACATGGGCATAAAATAAAAGAAAGTAAGATGACTCAAGGAGAGTACACAGAGGTGAATTCAGAAGACCAAAGGTGTAGGCCCTAGAAACACTACCACTGAATGGATTAAAAGAACTGTAGCCATCAAAGGAGACTGAAAAGGAATAAGAATTTATTTATTCCATATTTTCCAACTATTCCAATTATTCCATTATCAGTGATCACCTATTATGGACTGATCATTGTGCCAGAGAGTAGGGATATAAAGATTAATATGATAGAGTTTCTGCACAAGGATTGCTGTCTAAGGGGGTTCATAGACAAATAGACACTTGCAAAACTGCTGCACAGGTTCTACAATAGAGGAATCCACAGGGTGTGAGGAGAGCACAGGGTGGCTTCTATTTAAAGGAGAACTAAGAAAACTTATATCAATGAAACCAAGAGAAAAGAGATTCTCAAAAAACAGGAGAGCATTAGTCCTGGCAAATGTGATCTCACATAGACATTATTAAAATTTGAATGTTGGTATTCAGAGTTTATATCAAGTTGCTCTTTCCAATAAAACATACTAACTCTTAACCCTCAAAATATTTTCAGTGGTCACTTTAAACATTCTATCTGAGAGTAGGCATGTCTAAGAAGCTGTAAAAAGGAAAACTATTCTTATTATTGTATATAGGTTCTATACCCAAATTAACCATCTTGAGACTGTAAAGAGATCCTCTAACAGTCAGAGGATTGTAGAAAATCCTTTGAAATTCCATAGGAATTATATATTTTTCTCCTAGATGGAAAAGAGTACTGGGAGAGGGAAAACAATGAGTAATATAATGCTCTTTTTTTAAATTGCTGAATGACATTCCATTTATTCCGCCACTGAGATTCCCTGAGTATCCAGAAAGACAGGTAGCATATTTTGGCACTCTTAAGCATCATGTGCTTTGTACCAGCTCTGCCACTTGCATGCTGGATTTTAGTTTTTCCTTTTCTAAAATGGGTGATATGAATAGAATGTCCTAACATTCTAGGGCTAAATGAGTTTAACTCATATAAAGAAGAGACAGTCTCTAAGGAATAAGTGACTAATAAACAAAAAAGTACAGCATGGCCAAGAAGTCCCTATGGCTAAGACTTTGTCCTCTGTGAATTATCTGTTTAATAACAATTCTACCTAATAACACTTAGAGACTTAAAAGCAACTAAAGAACGTGAGGGAAGATTAAAGTTTACATGGAGAATGGAGAGAGCATGCAGCTCACTTCTAGTCAGCACATACATGTATTCTGTGTGTATATTTAAAAACAGTTAATATGCACTGAATTCTTACCATCTGCCAGACACTATGCTAAGTATTTCATAAGTACTATGTTACTAATCTCCATGACAACTCAATAAAGTAGGAATTATTATTATTACTCTCATTTTACAGATAAAGAAACTGAGACTCAGAGAGATTAAGTAACTTGTTCAAGGTTACAGAGCTAATCACTGACAGTAATGGGTTCAAATACAATTAATATGAATCCACAGCCCATACCCTTCACCAATCCACAATACTAAACCTATACATTAGGGTAACTGTAAAGAGGAATGAAAAGAAAATACTGAGTCCAGAATCGTACCAACAGATTAAAAATTATGTAAGTGAATCAGAGAAAGTCTCAAAAAGGAGCTAGATCTGAAGGTGTGATTTAAAGTTAGATTATCAAAATGTACTACCACAGTATCAATCTAAATGATCCAAATGTGTTTCATTTTCATGGGGAAAAAAACCTAAATAGAATATATTCATTTTAAGTCAACAGTTATCATCTACTCACCACAGTAAATTGTACTTCATAGGTCATAGGCAGTACTGAGTTTCCACACAATTTATTCTTCAATTATAGAGTTACACAATGCATATAGAGAGGATAGACTGAGGAGTGCCAAACCTCAGGTTCTGAATGGAAAACTTATTCATGAGACCATTAGACAATTACATCCAAATATCTGTGACAGGGTATGAGAAACCAGACTGAAGTGTAATACTTCCTCTCTGATGGAGACAGCAGGAGGAAAAAGAAGGGAAAAAACTGAGGTGTCTGTATAAGTTGAGATAGACATCACTAAGAAAAGAGTCAAGCTGTATGAGAGAATCTAAGAGTCAGCATTCAAGGGAAGTGGAAGAAAGTCTCAAAGGAAATTCTAAAAACCCAAAACAAATTAGAATACTGAAAGCACACTCAAGAGCATTGGACAACCTATCAAAACTGAATTCTCTTCAAAACTGAAGTCCAAGCAGCTGCTGTCACTGAGACAGAAAACCCAATTACAGCTTTAATGACTAAACCATAAAGACACTACAACTGGTGAGGGCCAGCAAAAAATGCTGAGATTCCAAAAAACTATTGGTAGGGAATTTCTACTCCTCTGGCATTCAATAATAACACTAATCAGCATTAATCTTCTTCACTCATTATTCAACAAATATTTACTGAGGCCACTGTTTTGGGCACCAGAAACACAGTAAAGGAAATAATAATGTTCTTGTAAGAGCTTATATTCTGGTCCAGTAAACAAGTTTTTAAAATGAAATATATAGTATATCAGATGATGCTACGTGCTATGAAGAAAAATAAGCAAGGAAGGGAAAATGAGGAACATGGGAGACTGTTTAAATAGGATTAAGAGGGAAGGTCTCATTGAGCAGGTAACATTTAAGTGGAAACCTAAAGGCGATAGGGGGATGAGCCATGCAGAGATAGGGTAAGAACACAGATTGGCCAGTGCAAAGGCCCTGAGGCAAGAGTATTCTTAGCAATTTATCAGAAAAGCCAAGAAGCTAGTATGCTTGGAGCAAAGTGAGAGAGAGAAAAATCATGGGAAATGAGGTAGAGAGGCCAAATCACATATGATCTTATAGCCATTAAGTGAACTCTGGATTTTACTGTAAGTGAAATGGAAAACCTTCACAAATTTCTTAGCAGAGAAGTAACATAATCTAACCTACGATGCTCAAAGGTGGTAGAACCAAGAGTAGAAGAGGACTAGTTAGGAGGCTGTTCTTATGAGTATATTCCCAAACGCATCAGAATTAGTTAAAGCTCAGGCTATGGAGTCAAACCTGTGGTTTCAAATCCTGGCTCAACTACATACCCAAGCCTAGATTTCCTCCTATATAAAATAAGAATCCAAATGGATATACTAAACAACTACTGTGTCAGACCCTACCCTTTCATGTATAACTTTGAGTTACCCTCAGAAGCAGACCAGGAGAAAAGAATAGGAAGGCAATTTATTGATTAAGGGAGTGGGAAAGTGACACAGGCAAGGAAAGGCACCCTGTAAGAAGTACGTTACCAAACCAGCTAGTACAATGAACAACTGGAGCTTAATCATACAGGGAAACAGACTAGAACACAGAATTGTCCCACCCAAGGAGCAAGGGGGATGGAATAAATATTTATACTTCAAGTTGGGTCAGTTCATGGTTTAAAGGCTGCACCTAGGAGGTGTTAATTTCCAGGCACTTCCAGCCTGTCCCTGTCTGTCTTTCATGAGCAGAATAGCCATCTGTGGCTCCTGAAAAAGCCCTCAGGTACAACGGCACACAAAAATAGAGGCACACGCTGGCAGCTGAAAGTCTTCTGGAGCTCAGTGAAAACAGTCTGAACTGAGCAATACAGGTGGGGTACTGACAGCAACTGCTTCATATCCATAAGAGGAAAAAAAAACCTGACAGTATATACCACAGAATGTTAATAGTGATTATTTCTGAATGGTAAAAATTATTTGTGCTTGTTATCTTCTTTTTTGTGCACCCCTCATCATTAAGATTCTGCAAGAAATATGTTATTACTTGTATAATGATGTCTGATATATAATGTCTAATATTTATAGAAATCTTTAACAGCATGTTATCTGTTTTCTTAATGAGTTCTTATAACAATTTGGTGAAGAGTAGGGATTATTATTTCCATTTTACAAAAAAAAAAATTGAGCCTCTGAGAAATTGAATGGCTTGCTCAAAGTTGCACCACTAGTTATTGGTTAAGAGGCTTTGGACCGTAGACATCCTATTTCCATGACTTTTTCCTATTACGAACTGACCATCTTGAATGTAGTTATTACTTAAGTCAAACTCTTTATCTTACATATGAGAAAACTAGGACATAAAGTAATTAGCCCAAAACTACACAGTCACATAAAAGAGACTCCAGGCCTTTGGAGTCCTTGTTTACACAGAATTTAGTTCATATATAGTACAAAGTTTAAGCACATGAAATCTACACCCACACTACTTGGACTCAAAGGCTTCCAAGGTCCACTTTAGCTGTGTGACTTTGGGCAGTTTCCCCTCCCCAAAATGGGGACTATGAAAACATCAAAATCAGGATAATTGTGAGCACTAAAATAATTAATATCTGAAAAATCTGGTTAGGAAAAAGTGTCATATAAATGTTTGTTATTATTATCAGTATGAATTTTACATTGAAGAGAGAAAAAATAAATGGAATAGAGAAAAGAAACTGCATAGAAGGAGTGAGATGGATCTTAGAAGGAAAGTGTTATAACAATTTTAGTATAGGCCTGTTTATATGCTAAAGAATCTTGAAAGTGCTTTCTACAGTTCTGATTAAGCTTATCAAGAATAATGCCAGCAGGAGGCAGTATATATTTGGGGAGAAAAATATAGGTTGCTGGGTTTGAACTCTGGTTCTGCCCCAGTTACCTGATCTTCAGCAAATTCTTTGAACTCTCTGTGCCAAGGTTTCCCATACAAAATGGGAACAACAAAGGTACCTAAAAACTCTTAGAACAGTGCCAACATAGGAAGTAATCAATAAATGTTGCTCACTGTTATTACTGGATGTATGGAACTGCTCAGTTAAATGCATATTAAATTGGAGAAGAGACTGTGATGGACAGGATTTCATCTTGGGACCAGAAGGTACAATCTGATCCTAGGTAGCAATGTTTATGTGGATGGATGTGGGTTTGGGTATATGGTATGGGGTTAGCACTTTGTAGTCGCAATGGCATTGAAACATATATACTCAAATAAATGACTACTGCTATATTGACTGACATATTAGACATGAATAAAAAGTTGGCAAGGGACTTCCCTGGCTGTCCAGTGGTTAGTACTCTGTGCTTTCACTGCTGAGGGCGCAGGTTCGATCCCTGGTCAGGGAACTAAGATCGTGCAAGCCGCGTGGCATGGCCAAAAAGAACCACAGAAGTTGGCAAGTCAATGAAAATAATGAAGAGGAAACTATATATGAAAAGGAATGAGGTAGAAGAGGCATTTTCTCCCAACAGGAGGATCAGCCCCTCATTTTTTATATTAGTGATACACTGCATTTCACCTTCTTCAAAGTAACAGACCTGCCTTCAGCAAATAAACCAGATGCAATCCTCAGGAAATGGGATATTAGTAAATACAGACTAAATACAAATCAGGGACTCATAAGGTACTTCTGAGTAAACTAGAGAAAGGTACCCTTTCCTCAAAAAAATTTACTTTCATCTGTTGGGAAATTGTCATATTACAATGATTTTCTTATAAATAGATACTTTACCACCATCTGCTAGAAAACTACAATGAATATACCTGTTTAAAATCTGTGTAATATGAATGGTGTCCCCTAGGATTGTGTAGTGCAAACATGTACAACTATACATCAAAGGCTCTGCTTAATGTGTATTTAATGAGTGAAGTATGTCATAAAAATGTACTGTGATAAACACTAAAAATGTAGATGTTTAAGAAAATACAGTCTCAGCCCTCAAGAACCTCGCAATCAAATAAACAAACAGTTATACTATGGCGTAGTAAGTGCTGTGTTAGGGATTGATACAGGGTGTTAATGAAGACACAAGGGAGGGATTCCTAACCCTGCCTGAAGGAGTCTGTGTCAACTGATTTGCCCACACTTTAATGGCAATGATTATAAAAACTAAAACAGTAAGCCCCAGTCATTTGGAGCAGGTTGATGCTTATCACTGTCACTCTTTGCTTCAGCTGAGGGATGCTTTAAACTGAAGAAAACAAACCAAAGCAGGTTTGCTTCCTGAGGCAAACTCTCCTTTTAGTTAGTGGACCTCCTAGGAAGGCAGATATCATTTATCCCACTGGAAAGAGAGAATGGAAAAAGGAAAGTGGAAGAGAAATGAAAGGAAGAGAGTGAAAGGAAGTTAGTTGATAGAACACTCTTCAGAGCAGAAAACAGAAAAGTAGAAGCAGAGAGAATTAGTACAAAGGGGGATGAACAGTGGGAAAGAAGAGAAAGAAGTAGCATAAGCAATATAATACAGTACATGGAATAGGCCACTAGAGAAATTTTAAAGTAAAGTAAACAAAAGGGAGAAATAAAAACATAAAGCATAAAATGAGAAAGGAAAGAGAAAGCTTGGAAATGAAGAGGGGAAAAGTGGCATTTAGATGGACTTCAAGACACTTGTAAGAGTAGTCTATGAGGCTCTTGCAACACAGAAGACTGGAGACTTTCTTTTGTCCAGGTCTTTATGGAAGGAGTGATTATACTTCTGTGTATAAACACGAAGAAAGAAAAACAAACAGTATGTCCATTTGTACACCTGCAGTTTATGTAAATCATGTATTCATTCACCCATAAATTATTTATTCATCATCTACTAGGTAAAAAACAATGAAGAGTACAAAGATATTTAAAACAGTCCAGCCTGGAACATCTTGCTCCAGAAGAGCTCAAATAATGATAATGACATATCTAAATGACATGAGACCATTTGGAGGGTGCCCAGTGGCCAATCTGGGACCAACTGAACATGAAAATAAATAATGTTAGTAACTGATTACAAACTATGGAATAAAATAAGAACTATAAATGAATACATAAATAACTGGGGGAAAAGTGAAAGTTGTTTCATACAGTAGAAAGCCAACTAACAAATGTAGAAGGATTTATGGAATTAGAAAATCACCCTTTCAATCATGTAGTAATAATTGTTCCAGGCAAAAATTACCAAAGGATGCTAAAACTAGTAGGTGAAAGTTTGACCAGAAATAGGATACTAACATAGTCTCAAAGTATCTCCTCACAAAATACTTATTAGTGACAAAAGGAAAAACAGTAACCTACAAAAACCTGACACCATTTTAACCAAGTGATCAATGTTAACATCACCAGTGATGGCAAAAATTGATACCATGTGCCTCCTGATATGATCCACTGAGAAGGATACATTATTTTTGTCGTATTCCTGCCCAAAATGCACAACCTAAATCTAACCATTAGGAAAGATCAGAAAAACAAAAACTGAAAAAATTCTACAAAATAAATGGCCTGTACTCTTCACAAAATGTCAAGGTCATAAAAAACAAAGAACCATTACAGATTAAAGGAAAATGGAGAGACTTGACAACTAAATGCAATATGTGATCCTGGGTTGGATTCTAAACAATATTTTCTTTTCTTTTGACATAAAGAACATTAGTGAAATAACTGCCAAAATTTGAATAAGATCTATGATTTAGATAATATCACTATATTAATGTTAACTTCCTAATTTTGACACTTGTACTGTAAATATGTAAGAAAATGGCCTTGTTTTTAGGAAACACACACTGAAGAATTTAGAGATAAAGAAGCATTATGTCTGCAACTATAACCAGAAAAAAATGACAATATACAAATATAGAATGATGAAGTAAACATGATAAAATGTTAAGATGTGGGAAATCCAAGTAAAGATATACAGGAAATCCATGTACTGTTTTTGCAACTTTTCTGTAAGTCTAAAATTATTTCAAAATAAAAAGTTAAAAATAAAATAATAAATTAGAAAAAAACTAAAAATATCATAGTTTCTTCCCTAAAACACTTTATGGTTTACTAGATAAGACATACATAGCATGTGATGCCCTCATCAAACACTGTCAATGTCAACCACCCTCTCTGTAGAATGGTCTTAATCTACCCTGACATTCAAGTCCTCAATATGATCCCACTCTAGGCTTCCAACCATATCTACCCAAGCTCTCTTTCTTGCTCACTATATTCTAGTCAAACTGAATCTTGTACATGATATTTTTTCTCTTTACTTTTTTTTTATTTGAAAGACAAATATGGTTTTTTTTAACATCTTTATTGGAGTATAATTGCTTTACACTGTTGTGCTAGTTTCCACTGTACAACAAAGTGAATCAGCTACATGTATACATATATCCCCATATCCCCTCCATCTTGCGTCTCCCTCCCAACCTCCCTATCCCATCCCTCTAGGTGGTCACAAAGCACTGAGCTGATCTCCCTGTGCTATGAAGCTGCTTCCCACTAGCTATCTATTTTACATTTGGCAGTGTACATATGTCAATGCTACTCCACCACTTCGACCCAGCTTACCCTTCCCCCTTCCAGTGTCCTCCAGTCCATTCTCTACATTTGTGTCGTTATTCTTCTCCTGCCTCTGGGTTCATCAGAACCATATTTTTTTTTTAGACTCCATATATATGAGTTAGCATACGGCATTTTTCTCTTTCTGACTTACTTCACTCTGTATGACAGACTATAGGTCCATCCAACTCACTACAAATAACTCAGTTTCATTTCTTTTTATGGCTGAGCAATATTCCATTGTATATATGTGCCACATCTTCTTTATCCATTCATCTGTCGGTGGACACTTAGGTTGCTTCCATGTCCTGGCTACTGTAAACAGTGCTGCAATGAACACTGTGGTACATGACTCTTTTTGAATTATGGTTTTCTCAGGGTATATGCCCAGTAGTGGGATTGCTGGGTTATAAGATAGTTCTATTTTTAGATTTTTAAGGAACTGTTCTCCATAGTGGCATATCAATTTACATTCCCACCAACAGTGCAAGAGGGTTCCCTTTTCTCCACACCCTTTCCAGCATTTATTGTTTGTAGATTTTTTGATGATGGCCATTCTGACCGGTGTGAGGTGACACCTCATTGTAGTTTTGATTTGTATTTCTCTAATGATTAGCGATGTTGAGAATCCTTTCATGTGTTTGCTGGCAATCTGCATATCTTCTGTGGAGAAATGTCTATTTAGGTCTTCCGCCCATTTTTTGATTTCCTCTTTGATTTCGTCAGTGATCTCTTGGTAATTTAGTAGCATATTGTTCAGCCTCCATGTGTTTGTATTTTTTACAGTTTTTTTCCTGTAATTTATATCTAGTCTCATAGTGTTGTGGTCAGAAAAGATACTTGATACGATTTCAATTTTCTTAAATTTACCAAGGCTTGATGTGTGACCAAAGAGATGATCTATCCTGGAGAATATTCCATGAGCACTTGAGAAGAAAGTGTATTCTGTTGTTTTTGGATGGAATATCCTATAAATATCAATTAAGTCCATCATGTCTAATGTGTCATTTAAAGCTTGTGTTTCCTTATTTATTTTCATTTTGGATGATCTGTCCATTGGTGAAAGTGGGGTGTTAAAGTCCCCTACTATGATTGTGTTACTGTCAATTTCCCCTTTTATGGTTGTTAGCATTTGCCTTATGTATAGAGGTGCTCCTTTGTCGGGTGCATAAATATTTACAATTGTTATATCTTCTTCTTGGATTGATCCCTTGATCATTAGCTAGTGTCCTTCTTTGTCTCTTGTAATAGTCTTTCTTTTAAAGCCTATTTTGTCTGATATGAGAATTGCTACTCCGGCTTTCTTTTGATTGCCATTTGTATGGAGTATCTTTTTCCATCCCCTCACTTTCAGGCTATATGTGTCCCTAGGTCTAAAGTGGGTCTCTTGTAGACAGCATATATACAGGTCTTGTTTTTGTATCCATTCAGCCAGTCTATGTCTTTTGGCTGGAGCATTTAATCCATCTACATTTAAGGTAATTATCCATATGTATGTTCCTATTACCATTTTCTTAATTGTTTTGGGTTTGTTTTTGTAGGTCTTTTCCTTCTCTTGTGTTTCCTGCCTAGAGAAGGTCCTTTAGCATTTGTTGTAAAGCTGGTTTGGTGGCGCTGAATTCTCTTAGCTTTTGCTTGTCTGTAAAGGTTTTAATTTCTCTGTCAAATCTGAATGAGATCCTTGCTGGGTAGAGTAATCTTGGTTGTAGGTTTTTCCCTTTCATCACTTTAAATATGTCCTGCCACTCCCTTCTGGCTTGCAGAGTTTCTGCTGAAAGATCAGAAACTTATGGGGATTCCCTTGTATGTTATTTGTTGCTTTTCCCTTGCTGATTTTAATATTTTTTCTTTGTATTTAATTTTTGATAGTTTGATTAATATGTGTCTTGGCGTGTTTCTCCTTGGATTTATCCTGCATGGGAGTCTCTGTGCTTCCTGGACTTGATTAACTATTTCTTTTCCCATATTAGGGAAGTTTTCAACTATAATCTCTTCAAATATTTTCTCAGACCCTTTCTTTTTCTCTTCTTCTTCTGGGACCCCTATAATTCAAATGTTGGTGTGTTTAATTTTGTCCCAGAGGTCTCTGAGACTGTCCTCAATTCTTTTCATTCTTTTTTCTTTATTCTGCTCTGCAGTAGTTATTTCCACTATTTTATCTTCCAGGTCACTTATCCATTCTTCTGCCTCAGTTATTCTGCTATTGATTCCTTCCAGAGAATTTTTAATTTCATTTATTGTGTTGTTCATCATTGTTTGTTTGCTCTTTAGTTCTTCTAGGTCTTGGTTAAAAGTTTCTTGTATTTTCTCCATTGTATTTCCAAGATTTTGGATCATCTTTACTCTCATTACTCTGAATTCTTTTTCAGGTAGACTGCCTATTTCCTCTTCATTTGTTTGGTCTGGTGGGTTTTCACCTTGCTCCTTCATCTGTTGCATATTTCTCTGTCTTCTCATTTTGTTTAACTTACTGTGTTTGGGGTCTCCTTTTTGCAGGCTGCAGGTTTGTAGCTCCCGTTGTTTTTGGTATCTGCCCCAGTGGGTGAGGTTGGTTCATTGGCTTGTGTAGGCTTCCAGGTAGAGGGGACTGGTGCCTATGTTCTGGTAGGTGGGACTGGATCTTGTCTTTCTGGTGGGTAGGGCTATGTCCAGTGGTGTGTTTTGGAGTGTCTGTGGACTTAGTATGATTTTAAGCAGCCTCTCTGCTAATGGGTGGGGTTGTGTTCCTGTCTTGTTAGTTGTTAGGGATGAGGTGTCCAGCACTGGGCTTGCTGGCCGTTGGGTGGAGCTGGGTCTTAGCACTGAGATGGAGATCTCTGGGAGAGCTCTCACTGACTGATATTACGTGGGGCCGGGAGGTCTCTGGTAGTCTAATGTCCTGAACTCGGCTCTCCAACCTCAGAGACTCAGGCCTGACAGCAGGCCAAAGCACTTAGACCCTGTCAGCCAGGCGGCGCAGAAGAAAAGGGAGAAAAAAATACAGAAAAAAAACTTTTTTTAAATAATAAATTTTAAAAAGTTGTTTTTTAATTATTAAAAAAATAAAGAAAATAATAAAACAAAGAAGAGAGCAACCAAACCAATAAACAAATCCACCAATGATACCAAGTGCTAAAAAGTAAACTAAGATAAACATAAAAAACAGAAACAAATCAGTTGCAGACAGCAAACCCTAAGTCTACAGTTGCTGCCAAAGTCCACCACCTCAGTTTTGGGATGATTCGTTGTCTATTCAGGTATTCCACAGATGCAGCGTACATCAAGTTGATTGTGGGGATTTAATCCACTGCTCCTGAGGCTGCTAGGAGAAATTTCCCTTTCTCTTCTTTGTTCACACAGCTCCCGGGGTTCAGCTTTGGTTTGGCCCCACCTCTGCATGTAGGTCGCCCTCAGGCATGTGTTCACTGCCCCGACAGGAGGGGGTTAAAGCAGCAGCTGAGTAGGGGGCTCTTGCTCATTCAGGCCAGGGGGAGGGATGGGTATGGTAGTTATCACTGGAATGCGGGGCAAGCCTACGGCAGCAGAGGCCAACATGATATTGCAACAGCCTGAGGTGCGCCGTGTGTTCCCCCGGGGAAGTTGTCCCTGGATCACGGGACCCTGGCAGTGGTGGCCTGCACAGGCTACCAGGAGGGGAGGTGTGGACAGTGACCTGTGCTTGCACACAGGCTTCTTGGTGGTGGCAGCAGCAGCGATAGCATTTCATGCCCGCCTCTGGGGTCCAAGCTGATAGCCACGGCTTGCGCCCATCTCTGGAGCTCATTTAGGCTGTGCTCTGCCTTCTGTGGGCAGACGGGGAAGAAAGTTCCTCTCCTCGCACACTCCAGAACAATGGGCTCTTGACTCTTAGGCAGATCCAGACTTTTTCCCAGACTCCCTCCCGGCTAGCTGTGGTGCACTAGCCCCCTTCAGGCTGTGTTCACACAGCCAACCCCAGTCCTCTTCCTGGGATCTGACCTCCGAATCCCGGCCTCAGCTCCCAGCCCCCACTCGCCCTGGCGGGTGAGCAGACAAGCCTCTCAGGCTGGTGAGTGCTGGTCGGCACCGATCCTCTGTGCGGGAATCTCTCCGCTTTGCCCTCCACACCCCTGTGGCTGCGCTCTCCTCCGTGGCTCCAAAGCTTCCTCTCCACCCACCCCCCATCTCCACCAGTGAAGGGTTTTCCTAGCGTGTGGAAAAGTTTCCTCCTTCACAGCTCCTTCCCAGAGGTGCAGGTCCCATCCCTATTCTTTTGTCTCTGTTTTTCTTTTTCCTTTTGCCCTGCCCAGGTACATAGGGATTTTCTTGCCTTTTGGAAAGTCTGAGGTCTTCTGCCAGTGTTCAGTAGGTGTTCTGTAGGAGTTGTTCCACATGTAGATGTATTTTTGATGTATTTGTGGGGAGGAAGGTGATCTCCACGTCTTACTCCTCTGCCATCTTGAAGGTCCCCCCTTTTTCTCTTTACTTTTGTTCATATTGCTAACTCTGCCTAGAATTCCCTTCGTTCCATTCCCCTAATTGTAAATAATGCTCCAAAGAAACCTTACTTTAACCAACTAGAATAACCTTCCTATATTTAATTTTCAATAATCTTTTATATTTCTCCTATAATATTGCTCACTTTCTAACTTCAATTACAAGTATGAGTTCGAAGTTATTTATCTCCCCAAGCAGCCTATAAGATTGAAAGGACAGGATCTAAGTTTTACTTATAGAACAAGTTTTACTTAGACAATAATAGAGATTCCATAACAATAATAATAATAGTAGTAATAACAGCAATAATAAAAATAGCAGGCATTTACTGAGTGCTTACCACATGCCAGGTACTGTTTTTAGTGCTTTACAAGCTCACAATAATCTTAAGGTAAGTACTATTATTATTCCCATTTTGCAAATAAAGAAATAGAGATTTAGGATTAAGAAACTTAGCCAAGAGTAAATATACAAAAACAGATGTAACCAACTCCAAAGCTCATACTCATTCCCCCATATCATGCTGCTAGTTTGTTTCCATGACTATCTTTAACCATTGGACTTAGTTCTTCTAGAGCATGAAAAAACATAAATCCATGCCTTACCTCAGAAACCAAAAAGAAAAAAAAAAAGAAAAAAGAAAAATCTAAAAGTGAAATTACAGAAGACAGAATAGACTACTCCAGGTCTTTTGATAGATGTTGATTTTCTAAGGTTTGAAGCTGAGCATCTAACAAAGAAAATACTGTTAAATACATGAAATTTGAAACATCAGTATTTTTTAAAGTAAAATACCAAAATAAAAAGGAAAGTAATAGAGCTGGAAAATATTTACTTTATAAACTTCACAAGGTTAATATCTATAATTTCAAAAAAGTTTAATATTGCTATCTTAGTCTGTTGCGGTAACAAAATACCATTGACTGGATGGCTTATAAACTGCAGAAATTTATTTCTCACAGTTCCAGAGGCTAGAAGTCCAAGATCAGGGTGCCACCATGGTCAGGTTCTGGTGAGAGCCTTCTTGTGGATTGCAGACTACCAACTTTTCACTGTATCCTCACATGGCAAAAGGGGCAAGGGAGCTTTCTCGAACTTCTATAATACGGGAACCAATTCCATTCATGAGGGCTCTGCCTTCATGACCTAATCACCTCTCAAAGCCCTCACCTCCTAACACAATCACATTGGCATTAGGTTTTCAACATATAAATTTGGGAGGGATACAAACATCCAGTCTACAGCAAATGCATATTAAAACAACATGGAGGTGCTGGCAGTTAAATGAATGAGGATGTAAATAGAAAATTTACCATAAAGGAAATACATATTACAAATAGTCAATCTTTAATTATTAATACTCAATCTTAGTGAGCTTATGGTAAAATTAGTACCCTCACACATTACTGGTAACACTTTAAATTGAAAAAAAAATTTAGACCATAACTTAGCAATATATTGCAAGAGCCATGAAAATACCTATACCCTTTGACCTAACAATCCTACTTTCTAAAATTTACACCAAAGAAATAATTCAAAAGAGGGGAAAAAAATTTATATGATTGAGAATGTTGAATATGGTGTCTTTTTTAATATGATAAAAGTGGAAAAAAATCTAATTATCCTATACTATCAGTCTAGTTATGAAAATCATTATATATCTACTGAATAAAATACTGTGAATTTATTAAAAATCCAATTTTTTAAAACTTTAATGACATGGGGAGATACTCATGATGCAATATGAGCTAAATTATAAAATAAAGCAAAATTTACCAACTATGGATAGCCCATATAGCTCCCAAAATATTTGCTGGTAGTTTCGTAATTGCAATCATTGTTGCTTTTGTTGTGGTCATCCATGTACAATGCTTGGTGTCAGTCGATTTATCTCTTGTAAAAATAAAATACAGTGTGTGTGTGTGAAAAAAAAAAAAATATTTGCTGGTAGCTCAGATTTAACCTCAAGTCACTGGGTTTGGGTACAAATGGGACAAAACTGTCAAAGTACTATAGCTTACGTATATAAACTCTATTCAACAATCCAGTTATTAATTTTCTCACGTAATGCTTATGAGCACAGATTTTAGAGTGAAACAAACCTGGTTTGTTTTTTATAACCAGTATAGATCTGTTTAATTTTTCTTTATAATAGAACTAATACAAATTCATTTAGAAAAACAAAAGATAGACATAATTAAAAGAAAAAGGGAAAATAAAGGAAAAAACTTACTCATAATCCTTCATCTGTAGATAACTATCATGAAGACTTTGTATTCACCCAGAGTACCTTCTAAGAATGTATAAGCATATACAGAGCTAATACTTCTGTAATACAATTTTCTTTTTACTTAACTGTTACTGTACCTCTTGTTTGTCCTTCTTTCCTACAGGACTATTCATGCCCTGATATACTTTTAACTGAAATTTTAATTGACATAATTGCATGTTTTAAGAAATAACATAGAGATGCTTTGTATATTATACGAAGTTTCCCCCAATGGTAGCTTAAAAACTATAGTTGCAATACCATATATGGTACAGTATCAAAACCAGGATTCTGACATTGATACCACCAACTGATTTCATTCACATTTCCCAGTTTTACTTATACTCATCTGTGCGTGTACATGCACATGCATGCATATCTAATTCTATACAATTTTATCACATGTGTAGGTTCCTGCATCCTCCACCAGAGTCAAGACACTGGACTATGTGATCACCACAAAGATCTCTCATACCCTTCCTTTTATAATCCCACTCACCTCACCCCATTCCCACCTCTATCCCTAACCCTTAGCAACCACTATTCTGTCCTCCATTTCTAAAATTTTGTCTTTCCAAATATATTATGTAAATGAAATCATATAGTATGTAACCTTTTGATATTGGCTGTTTGTTTACTCAGTATAATTCCTTGGAGATTCATCCAAGCTAGTCTATTTATCAGTAGTTCATCCCATGGCTAGGACTTCCAAAACAATGTTGAATAATAGTGGTGAGAGCAATCAGAGAAGAAAAAGAAATAAAAGGAATATGAATTGGAAAGCAAGAAGTAAAAGTGACACTGTCTGCAGATGACATAATACTATACACAGAAAATCCTAAAGATGCCACCAGAAAACTACTAGAGCTAATCAGTGAATTTGGTAGAGTTGCAGGATACAAAATTAATACACAGAAATATCTTGCATTCCTATACACTAACGATGAAAGATCAGAAAGAGAAATTAAGGAAACACTCCCATTTACCATTGCAACAAAAAGAATAAAATACCTAGGAATAACCCTACCTAAGGAGACAAAAGAGCTGTACTCAGAAAACCATAAGACACTGATGAAAGAAATCAAAGATGACACAAAAAGACGGAGACACATACCATGTTCTACGTTGGAAGAATCAATAGTGTGAAAATGACTATACTACCCAAAGCAATCTACAGATTCAATGCAATCCCTATCAAACTACCAATGGCATTTTTCACAGAACTAGAACAAAACATTTCACAATTTGTATGGAAACACAAAAGACCCCGAATAGCCAAAGCAATCTTGAGAAAGAAAAACGGAGCTGGAGGAACCCGACTCCCTGACTTCAGACTATACTACAAAGCTATAGTAATCAATATAGTATGGTACTGGCACAAAAACAGAAATATAGATCCATGGAACAGGATAGGAAGCCCAGAGATAAACCCAAGCACATATGGTCACCTTATCTTTGATAAAGGAGGCAAGAATATTCAATGGAGAAAAGACAGCCTCTTCAATAAGTGGTGCTGGGAAAACTGGACAGCTACATGTAAAAGAATGAAATTAGAACACTCCCTAACACCACACACAAAAATAAACTCAAAATTGATTAAAGACCTAAATGTAAGACCAGACACTATAAAACTCTTAGAGGGAAACATAGGAAAAACACTCTTTGACATAAATTACAGCAAGGTCTTTTTGACCCACTTCCTAGAGTAATGAAAATAAAAACAAAATAAACAAATGGGACCTAATTAAACTTAAAAGCTTTTGCACAGCAAAGAAAACTATAAACGAGATGAAAAGACAACCCTCAGAATGAGAGAAAATATTTGCAAATGAAGCAACTGACAAGGGATTAATCTCCAAAATATACAAACAGCTCATGCAGCTCAATATCAAAAAAAAAAAAAAAACCCCAATTAAAAAATGGGCAGAAGACCTAAATAGACATTTCTCCAAAGAAGACATACAGATGGCCAATAGGCACATGAAAAGATGCTCAACATCACTAGTTATTACAGAAATGCAAATCAAAATTACAATCAGGTATCACCTCACACTGGTCAGAATGGTCATCATCAAAAAATCTACAAACAATAAATGCTGGAGAGGGTGTGGAGAAAAGGGAACCCTCTTGCACTGTTGGTGGGAATGTAAATTGATACAGCCACTATGGAGAACAGTATGGAGGTTCCTTAAAAAACTAAAAATAGAACTACCATATAACCCAGCAATCCCACTACTGGGCATAAACCCAGAGAAAACCATAATTCAAAAAGACACATGCACCCCAGTGTTCATTGCAGAACTATTTACCATAGCTAGGACATGGAAGCAACCTAAGTCCATCGACAGATGAATGGATAAAGAAGTTGTGGTACATATATACAATGGAATATTACTCAGCCATAAAAAAGGAATGAAATTGAGTCATTTGTAGAGATGTAGATGGATCTAGAGTCTGTCATACAGAGTGAAGTAAGTCAGAAAGAGAAAAACAAATATCGTATATTAATGCATGTATGTGGAACCTAGGAAAATGGTACAGATGAACCGGTTTGCAGGGCAGAAGTTGAGACACAGATATAGAGAACAAACGTATGGACACCAAGGGGGGAAAACTGCAGTGGGATGGGGATGGTGGTGTGCTGAATTGGGCGATTGGGATTGACATGTATACACTGATGTGTATAAAATTGATGACTGATAAGAACCTGCAGTACAAAAAAAAAAAACAACTAATACTAAACTTTCTTTGGGTTATTTGTATGGAAATATGTTAATATAAATGTTTCAGACATTACATGAAATTTCTAAAAATCTTATACGTTCTGGTATAATGTTATAAGTCATAATTCTAGTTATTACTTTAAAATGTATATCTCAGAAATAACTAAATTTCCTTGTCAACTGCATTATTATGAACTTTCATCAAATCTTTAACCATGGTCATTTTTAAGTCTTTTGTCATTTACAGACAGTTCTGGGTGTTCTCTGAGGTTTTTGCAAAAATGTTCCTATAAAAGGGTTTCATCTTTAAGGAATTCATGGAAAAGACTCTGACAAGTACACGTTTCTGGTAACTGACTATACTGCTGAACTGAATGAATAAGCATTTTCAGAACTCTAATGGAAAACTGATGAATTCATAAAAGTGCTAACAAAAGATCAAGATGAAAAAAAAATTAATTACATGGGACTGAGTGAACTGATGAGGATGATTGTAATTTTTGTGACTTTCTGTTTGAATAAAAAAAAAAATCCCACAAGGACTCAGAGGCAAAAAATATACGAATCAATTTTCACTGCAAAGTAAAGGAGCTGTTACAGTGGAGGATTACTGGACTGAATGTCAATATTATGACATAGTATGAGTGTGTTTCATGTTTGGTAATTGCAATCATTGTTGCTTTTGTTGTGGTCATCCATGTACAATGCTTGGTGTCAGTTTATTTATCTCTTGTAAAAATAAAATACAGTGTGTGTGTGTGTGTGTGTGTGTGTGTGTATGAAAAAAAAATATGTGTTGATACACATAATGGATTTAGAATCATGTCCAGCACAAAATAATTGTTAGCCATTATTATTTTTAAATGTCTGCTTTTTCTCCCTTCTATTATTAGCTGTGTGACCTTGGGCAAATCATGTAACAGTTGCTGGATCTCAGTTTCCTCACCCGTACAAGAAGAATAGACCTTTATAGGACTGTGATAAGGATTCAATGAGATAATATATTTAAGATAATTGGCACATAGCAAATGTGAGATAAATGTTAGTTCCCGTTCTCTTCTAATCACCAATTATTTTACTATATTGTAAGACATTTTTCTTATTTCTCCCATGAGTCAGGCTGTCGTCTGTCATTTTCCTAGGAATAAGCCTTTGTGCAGATGTTTAATTTGCTACATAAAGTTTTGAGTGCAGAAGCTTTATGGCAAACTATATTTTATTAACCCAGAAGTGTCTTACGCTCAGTTTCTGGTTATAGATTGTTTTTGAAAATTTAGTTCTAAAAACGTTGGTCTCTAAATTAGGAGAAAGTTATTATAATGACTTTTCATTCACCTAAAAAATATTATGATTCTTTTTTTTTTAAGAGTGAAATAAATCAAGTAAACACACACATATTCTCATCCCACATTCTCATCTCTAACAACGTATTAGAAGATAGACTTGGACTCTCTGTGAGTGGGTATAAAAGCACGGCAGGTAGAATGGGGATTCCTGGAAGAACCCACAGACACCACTGTTATAAAGTTTATGAAACGTTGAGTCTAGGTAACCCTATTAAGTGGATAATTTGGTTGAGTAAACTCAAAACTAATAAGATCTCAAGTAAACACCTGTGAGAAGCACAGTGGCATCCTGACATGTCCATTTAACTCAGGAGCTTCGATTCAGGGACATTTTGGTATTGGAGCATTTTGACACCTCCTAAAAGCAAATGATTCAGCTTTCAGCTTTTATGATTATTGTGTACCGTGTGTTAAGATAGGCATATCATCCCTAAGTCTCAACCCTTTGAGATGAGGTCAAGGATAGGGTGGGGAAAAGGGTGGGGTCAGAAATTGATTAAAATTCAGATTGGTTTAAAGATGGAGATGGAATGAGTGACCGGGTAATTTAAAGATGAAATAAATCTCAGAAATGAGAAGAGATTCAGAGATGAAATGAAGGACAAACAGAAGGATGAGGTGAGGGTAGGGCACCATCTAGTAAACAAGTCACAAATGAAAGGAAATGTTTACTCTGGGCATCTCAGAAAGGGCTACCTCTCATTTTAAGCAGAGTCTATACATTCTGTGAATTTTACTTGTGTTTTGAACAGTACATATTTGCATCTCAAAATGTACTATTTCTCCTTTAAATCTGCAATAGCCGTTTATAGTCACTTTAAATTAAAAATATATATAATATATGACTGCTTAGTATTGGGACTTTTTCCATCTTCCATTTGTAAATCTAAATGATAAAATGAAAGTCTCCCTAATTAGCAGTCAGAAAGAAACACCAAGGACAGAATATAATGAGTGCAGTGGGGCTTAAAAAAGAGGAAAGTTTACACCTCATTGGAGGAGGATCAGAACAGGCATCATGGAGCAAGCGGTAACTGTGACAAAGTTTGAATAATGAATTCTACCCTTGTCTCTGTCACTAAGTAGCTCCTTAACCACTCACCTGGAATGGTTCTCATAAGATCATCAATGGATTTGAATTTTTTTTTAATGCCAATGAACACTTTCCAGTTTCTATTTATTAAAACTTTCTGTATCATTTGATACTGTTAACAATCACTCTTTCATTCTTGCCATTTCTCCCTCAGCTTTCGTTATATATTCCCCTCCCTTTGTTCTCCTACCACACCAACCTATAAAGCCAGTTATACATCTTTCCTGAGCACCAAAATATATATATCCTATTAAACTTTCTGCTGGATTATGTATAGGCATCACAAGCTCAAGTCCAAACCTAAACTCACTACTTTCTTCCCTTATCTCACCTCACTTCTTCCCCTTATCCAGTTTACTCCAAGCTTGTCTTCCCTATCTTTGTAAATGGTACGGTCATCTACACTCTCATGCAAACTCTGACCCCTCCATTTTCATAACCAATGTTTTATAATAGGCACTAAGTCTTCTCTAGTATATCTCCTATGTGTTTCTTAAATCTCTCGTTCCCTTCTGCCACCGGTTTTGTTAAGGTCCTCGTTATCTTTCAATTTATCAGTGCAGTAGTCTCCAAAGTAACCACTTTGACTCCAGTCTCAATCACTGAATTGGTCATTTATTCACTTAGTCAATAAATATTTATTAAGTTACTATTATATGTTAAACTCAAAATATACAATGGTGAGCAAGGCAGGCATGGTTCCTACTCTTCTGGAGTTCACAGTTTTCAGAGACAGAGAAATTATTAATAGCACAAAGTGTGGTATATGTTATGATTCATTCACCTAAAAAATATTATTGAGCATCCAACAGTATGGGAAAGCACTCTTCTAGCTTCTGAGGATATAGTAGTGAATGACAGACAAGGATCCTCCTCTCAGAAAAAAAATATTTAAATTTTAAAAATAGGATAAGTTCAAATAGTGGTACGTGCTATTAAAATATAATAAATAGTGATATGATAAAGAATAAGTGGGAAATGTCAGGAAGCCTAATTAATCTGGGTAGTTGGAGAAGGCTCTTCTGATGCGAGCTAAGACCAAAATGAGGAGAAGGAATCATCCATGAAAAGATCCAGAGGTAGAATATCCTATGCAGGAGAAAGAACCAGTGTAAAAGACCTCAGACAGGGCCAAGCTGAAGCACACTGAACAAGGAAGAAAGAATAGGAGATACGGTCAGAAAGCTCAGTAGAGAATATATCATGTAGAGCTTTGCAGAACATGGTAAAGACTTGGATTTTATCCTAAGTGCAATGGAAGGCCAGGGAAAGTTTAAGGCAGGGAAATAAAATGATCAAATTTACATTTTTAAAGGAGATTTCTGGCTGCTGTGGGAAAAATGGATTCCAGAAGCAAATGCAGAATTAGATAGACCAGTAATGCAACCACAAAAGCAATCCAAGCAAGAGATAATGGTGGCTTGGACTAGAGTAGCAGCAACAGAATATGCAAGAAGTGTAAATATATTTAAGGTATATTTAAAGGTACAGTCAGTGAGACTTGATAATAGATTGGATGTGTGGGTGAGGAGAATGAGGAATCAAAGATGATTTGTCAGAGGTTAGCGTAAGAAACCTGAGTGTATGGTGGTGCCATTAACTGGGAAGAGGAAGTTAGAAATAAGAAAATGTGAGAGATAACAAAAGGGAAACCAAGAGTTTTCTTCAGACAGAGTAAGTTGTCAGGCAAAGTACAGAGATATGACAGCGTACAATAGTAGCAAATAATATAAAATGATGGTACCATGAAAGACTTCCTATGGTGGGGGAGGGGGAAACCTGGAATGTTCTTAATAGAGAAAAGCAGAATAGAAAAAAAATCTCTATATTACTACTAGTAATAATCTTTATAAAATATAAATTGGGTTAGAAAATTCCCCTGCTTAAGATCCATCACTGAGTTTTGATCAACTATAGCAGTTTCTCTTAATACTCTTTAAGATGTCAATCTCCTCCATCAAACTATGAGCCCCTTGAGGGCAGGAATCATTGTTGTTCATTCAGAATTTAGCACAATAACTAGAACATAGTACTTGTTACATAGAACATAAAACATACCTATGTGGTAAATGGGTGAACTAACTGTGTAATAGTGAAATTATTTAGTCTCTCTGAGCCTCATTTTCCTCAATTATAATGGGGAGCCTCTCTTTAAGATCACTTCCAACTTTAATAGTCTATGATTAAATTTTCTCTATGATATGTGGAAACATTAAGCCTGAAAGTCAGATACAATCCATTAAAATTCCAATCCAGACGTATACATGCCTTAAGTGTACTACACAGTCAATACCTCTGTTTCTTCATGTGTAAAATAAAAATGAAAATATTGCTCCCCTTCATAAAAAATCTCACTGATGATGCAAACCATATTTAAATTTCAAATGATTAGAATAATAAGCAAAATTCTGTAAATGAGGGAATTTTTTTTCTAAAGTGATTTGTAATAGGAGATGAGTCTCGTTACCTGCTAAATTAGGTCTTACTGCATTTTGAGAGGATACGTTCATACTAATGATTTTTCTTTGTTTCATCTTTCATTAAGCTGTTCTTTTGTATGTGAATCATTACAAGGACAGCTCAAGTCCATAACCTCTTCTAGCTCTTTATATTTCTTTTACCAACCTACTCTATTTTTTAATCATTGTATCAAATCTCCAATTTTTAAATATCTACCAATGGCTAAGTGTGATTTGATTGAGAATCAACCTTGCAAGTACATATCCTCCATTATACAATACTTACCTTATGTTCATTGGTTCTATTTCATCCACCTACTAACTCAACATGTTTTACAATGGAAAATTTTTAATCCCAATTTAAAACTTACCAATATAGAAAATCTTTTAGAAACACAAAAATATGTAATGAAACATAATTAAGTATAATTAAAACATATGAAACATAATCTAAAAATATAAACTGGAAAATAAATACTGAAATCCAGTGAACACGTATGGTAGGACGCACTGGTGGGAAGTATGCATGACCAAACATTTGCAGCTATTGTTACACAAGAAGAAAATTAATCCCAGTGGAATTACTCTTTGCCTAAAATGCAGCATGTCAAGAGCTGGAAAAGAGCCATTTCTTTGCAAGGTAATATGCCCTTTTAAGTCCTAGAGACATTTTGGCAGAAATTGGCTACATGCTCACCAAACGTATTACCTCTGCTTCCTCAGAACACAGATTCCATTACCAAGCTTCCTTTGGAGTTAGACGCAGCCAGATGACTAAATTGTGACCAGCAGAATACGGATGATGCTTCTTTTCCACAAGGAAACAGATGCCCCCTGCCCCAAGAGCTGCCCCAACCTCTTCTCACTGTCAGACCAGTAACAAGGGTTAAGCCCAGTTGATGACTTCCTGAGTCTCGTAAGGGAGGAAAGAATATATCTAAAGAATTATAAGAACTAGCTGGCATATACTGGCAGGAACCAAGGAAGTACACCTGGAATTAGATTTTGAGGGTACTTGCTAAGTGGGCTGGAATGTCAGAGTAGATAAGCATGAATTTTTCGACTTGGAGACACTTAGACATGGGCTTTAATAACTTCACCAGGAACTCCAGGGATGGGGCAAACTTTCTGCTGAATTGGCACTAAGAAAGCCTGGGAAAAACAATAGCAACCTTCAGTAAAGCAGAAATGTCTGTGCTTCCCTGAAAGATGGTAGAAGCAGGAACAAAGAGGTTAAGGAAAGTAGGCATGCTGGAACATACATATTTCAAAAGGCCAGAGGATTCAGGATTATGTTCCACACAAAGGTCCTGAGAACACATCATTCACTGAGGCCATCAGGGATGTACTAGAAAGAGGGGTATCAGCATCACTAAGAAATTCAATAGTGGGTTCCTTACAGGGCTGGGAGAATGGAAGGATAGATGGTCACAGAGTTGCAAAGTGGCAGCATTTAACTGCCAGAAGGCAGGAGGCAGCAATTACTGTAATGAGTGGCAATGTCAGAGGAAGAACCAAGGGGCTTGACATACTAGGAGTTTTGGAGGTGGTTAATACAGCATGGTGTACACAAGGGCAAAAAAAAAGGGCAGCCAATAAGGATGCTGCTTAACATACATAATCACAAAAAGTAAGTAAAAAGGAGCAGGAGGCTGAATGTGGTTTCCCCAATAAAAAGTCAAAAATCTCAGTTCCCAGACCTGAGCCAATTTTCAGATCCAAACCCATTAGCTGAAGAGATGACACAGAGTAACATACCACCGTAAGGCTTTTGCATTTGCTATTTTCTTTGATTGGAATATTCTTCTCTCAGATACTCACTTGTTCACTGCCTCCTCTCTTTTAGGTCTTTGCTCAAAAGTTGCCTTTTCAAAAGTGAGACTTTCCTGAGCCATCTTATTTTAAATTGCAATGCTCCTCTCATCCTGGCACGCTCTCTCCCCTCTCCCTGCTTTATGCTCTAAAGCCCTTATCACTATCTGACATTTTATATACTTTAGTTACTTATTTTACTGCCCATTTTACCCACTACAATGCAGTTCTACGAGAAATTTTGTGTGTATGTTGTTTACTTGCCTAAAATAGTACCTGATCCTCATGATAGAGGTGCTCAAAAACTTTTGTTAAATGAGCAAATTCAGTGAAGAGCTTTAGTACAAATAAAATCTGAAGAGTTGTCAGTCTATAGATAGAACTTCATCTCTGGAATACCTGAAGAGACAACAAATCATCCCAAAATGGAGGTGGTGGACTTTGGGAGCAACTGTAGACATGGGGTTTCCTGTATGCAACTGACTGGTTTCGGGTTTTATGTTTATCCTAGTTTACTATTTCGAGTTATTATCATTGGTAGATTTGTTTATTGATTTGGTTGCTCTCTTCTTTTTATATATAGACATATTTTTTTTCCTTTTTCTCTTTTTGTGAGTGTGTATGTGTATGCTTCTCTGTGTGATTTTGTCTGTATGGCTCTGCTTTTACCATTTGTCCTAGGGTTCTGTCTGTCCATTTTTTGTTGTTGTTTTTTAGTATAGTTTTTAGCTCTTCTTAACATTAGTGTATTTGTTTTTCGGTTTGGTGGCTCTCTTCTTTCTTTCTTTTTTCTTCTTTTTTATTACTTCTTAATTTTTTTATTTTTAATATTTTTTTAATTTTTATTTTAATAAATTTATTTCTTTTCATTTTATTTATTTATTTATTTTTCTCCCTTTTCTTCTGAGCCATGTGGCTAACACGGTCTTGGTGATCCAGCTGGGTGTCAGGCCTGTGCCTCTGAGGTGTGAGAGCCGAGTTCAGCACATTGGTCCACCAGAGCCCTCCCAGCTCGACGTAATATCAAGCAGCGAAAGCTGTCCCAGAGGTCTCCACCTCAACGCTAAGAGCTACCTCCACTCAAAGACCAGCAAGCTACAGTGCTGGATGCCTTATGCCAAACAACTAGCAAGACAGGAACACAACCCCACCCACTAGCAGAGAGAGTGCCTAAAATCATAAGAAGGTCACAGACACACCAAAACATACCACCAGACGCAGTCATGCCCACCAGAAACACAAGATCCAGCCTCATTCACCAGAACACAGGAACGAGTCCCCTCCACCAGGAAGCCTACATAACCCACTGAACCAACCTTAGCCACTGGGGACAGACACCAAAAACAATGGGAACGACAAACATGCAGCCTGCAAAAAGGAGACCCCAAACACAGTAAGTTAAGCAAAATAAGAAGACAGAGAAACAGACAGCAGATGAAGGAGCAAGGTAAAAACCCACCAAATGAAGAGGAAACAGGCAGTCTACCTGACAAAGAGTTCAGAGTAATGATACCAAACAGATCCAAAATCTTGGAAATAGAATGGAGAAAATATAAGAAATGTTTAACAAGGACCTAGAAGAACTAAAGAGCAAACAAACAATGATGAACAACACAATAAATGAAATTAAAAATTCTCTAGAAGGAATCAATAGCAGAATAACTGAGGCAGAAAAATGGATAAATGACCTGGAAGATAAAATAGTGGAAATAACTACCACAGAGCCAGAATAAAGAAAAGAGAATGAAAAGAATTGAGGACAGTCTTAGAGACCTCTGGGACAACATTAAATGCACCAACATTCGAATTATAGGGGTCCCAGAAGAAGAAGAGAAAAAGAAAAGGACTGAGAAAATATTTGAAGAGATTATAGTTGAAAACTTCCCTAATATGGGAAAGGAAATAGTCAATTAACACCAGAAAGTGCAGAGAGTCACATACAGGATACATCCAAGCAGAAACATGTCAAGACACATATTAATCAAACTATCAAAAATTAAATACAAAGAAAAAATATTAAAAGCAGCAAGGGAAAAGCAACAAATAACATACAAGGGAATCCCCATAAGGTTAACAGCTGACCTTTCAGCAGAAACTCTGCAAGACAGAAGAGAGGGGCAGGCCATATTTAAAGTGATGAAAGGGAAAAAACCTACAACCAAGATTACTGTACCCAGCAAGGATCTAATTCAGATTCGACAGAGAAATTAAAACCTTTACAGACAAGCAAAAGCTAAGAGAATTCAGCACCACCAAACCAGCTTTACAACAAATGCTAAAGGAACTTCTCTAGGTAGCAAACACAAGAGAAGGAAAAGACCTACAATAACAAACCCAAAACAATTAAGAAAATGGTAATAGGAGTATACATATTGATAATTACCCTAAATGTAAATGGATTAAATGCTCCCACCAAAATACATAGAATGGATAAATGGATACAAAAACAAGACCCATATATATGCTGTCTACAAGAGACCCACTTCAGACCTAGGGACACATACAGACTGAAAGTGAGGGGATGGAAAAAGATATTCCATGCAAATGGAAATCAAAAGAAAGCTGCAGTAGCAATTCTCATATCAGACAAAATACACTTTAAAATAAAGACTATTACAAGAGACAAAAGACTCTACATAATGATCAAGTGATCAATCCAAGAAGAAGATACAACAATTGTAAATATTTATGCACCTGACATAGGAGCACATCAATACATAAGGCAAATGCTAACAGCCATACAAGGGGAAATCGACAGTAACACAATCACAGTAGGGGACTTTAACACCCCACTTTCACCAATAGACAGGTCATCCAAAATGATAATAAATAAGGAAACACAAGCTTTAAATAACACATTAGACACAATGGACTTAATTGATATTTATAGGATATTCCATCCAAAAATAACAGAATACACTTTCTTCTCAAGTGCTCATGGAACATTCTCCAGGATAGGTCATATCTTGGGTCACAAATCAAGCTTAGGTAAATTTAAGGAAATGGAAATCGTATCAAGTATCTTTTCCAACCTCAACGCTATGAGACTAGATATCAATTACAGGTAAAAAACCGTAAAAAGTACAAAGGAGGCTAAACAATCACTACTATATTACCGAGAAACCACTGAAGATATCAAAGAGGAAATCAAAAAATACCTAGAAACAAATGACAATGAAAACGCGACAACGCAAAACCTATGGGATGCAGCAAAAGCAGTTCTAAGAGGGAAGTTTATAGCAATACAACTGTACTTCAAGAAACAAGAAACATCTCAAATAAACAACCAAACTTACACCTAAAGCAACTAGAGAAAGAAGAACAAAAAAAGAAAACAAACATAAAAAAACCAAAGTTAGCAGAAGAAATCATAAACATCAGATCAGAAATAAATGAAAAATAAATGAAGGAAACGATAGCAAAGATCAATAAAGCTAATAGCTTGTTCTTTGAGAAGATAAAAAAAATTGATAAACCATTAGCCAGACTCATCAAGAAAAAAAGGGAAAACACTCAAATCAATAGAATTAGAAATGAAAAAGGAGAAGTAAGAACTGACACTGCAGAAATACAAAGAAAGGATCATGAGAGACTACAGCAAGCAACTATATGCCAATAAAATGGACAATCTGGAAGAAATGTACAAATTCTTAGAAAAGCACAACCTTCTGAGACTGAACCAGGAAGAAACAGAAAATATAGACAGACCAATCACAAGCACTGAAATTGAAACTGTGATTAAAAATATTCCAACAAACAAAAGCCCAGGACCAGATGGCTTCACAGGAGAATTCTATCAAACAGTTAGAGAAGAGCTAACACCTATCCTCTCAAAATCTCCAAAATTTAGCAGAGGGAGGAACACTCCCAAACTCATTCTATGAGGCCACCATCACCCTGATACCAAAACCAGACAAAGATGTCACAAAGAAAGAAAACTACAGACCAATATCACTGATGAACATAGATGCAAAATTCCTCAACAAAATACTAGCAAACAGAATCCAACAGCACATTAAAAGGATCGTACACCCTGGTCAAGTGGGGTTTTTCCCAGGAATGCAAGGATTCTTCAATATATGCAAATCAATCAATGTAATAAACCATATTAACAAACTGAAGGAGAAAAACCATATGATCATCTCAATAGATGCAGAAACAGCTTTTCACAAAATTCAACACCCATTTATGATAAAAACCCTCCAGAAAATAAGCATAGAGGGAACTTACTTCAACATAATAAAGGCCATATACAACAAACCCACAGCCAACATCATTCTCAATGGTGAAAAACTGAAACCATTTCCCTTAAGATGAGGAACAAGACAAGGTTTCCTACTCTCCCCACTATTATTCAACATAGTTTTGGAAGTTTTAGCCACAGCAATCAGAGAAGAAAAAGAAATAAAAGGAATCCAAATCAGAAAAGAAGTAAAACTGTCACTGTTTGCAGATGACATGATACTATACGTAGAGAATCCTAAAGATGGAATCAGAAAACTACTAGAGCTAATCAAAAAATTTGGTAAAGTAGCGGGATACAAAATTAATGCACAAAAATCTCTTACATTCTTATACACTAATGATGAAAAGTGAAAGAGAAATAAAGGAAACATTCCCGTTTACCACTGCAACAAAAAGAATAAAATACCTAGGAATAAACCCACCTAAGGAGGTAAAGACCTGTACTCAGAAAACCATAACAAACTGATGAAAGAAATCAGACATGACACAAACAGATGGAGAGATATACCATCTTCTTGGATTGGAAGAATCAACATTGTGAAAATGACTATACTACCCAAAGCAATTTACAGATCCAATGCAATCCCTAGCAAACTACCAATGGCATTTTTCACAGAACTAGAAGAAAAACTTTCACAATTTGTATGGAAACACAAAAGACCCTGAATAGCCAAAGCAATCTTGAGAAAGCAAAACGGAGCTGGAGGAATCAGGCTCCCTAACTTCAGACCATACTACAAAGTTACAGTAATCAAGACAGTATGGTACTGGCACACAAACGGAAATATAGATCAATGGAACAGGATAGAAAGCCCAGAGATATAACTCACGCACATATGGTCACCTTATCTTTGATATAGGAGGCAAGAATATTCAATGGAGAAAAGACAGCCTCTTCAATAACTGCTGCTGGGAAAACTGGACAGCTACATGTAAAAGAATGAAATTAGAACACTTCCTAACACCATACACAAAAAAAAACCTCAAAATGGACTAAAGACCTAAATGTAAGGCCAGACACTATAAAACTCTTAGAGGAAAACATGGGCAGAACACTCTACGATTAAATCACAGCAAGATCCTTTTGACCCACCTCCTAGAGAAATGGAAATAAAATCAAAAATAAACAAATGGGACCTAATTAAACTTAAAAGCTTTTGCACAGCAAAGGAAACCGTAAACAAGATGAAAAGACAACCCTCAGAATGGGAGAAAATATTTGCAAACCAAGCAACTGACAAAGGATTAATCCCCAAAATATACAAGCTGCTCATGCACCTCAATATTAAAAAAACAAACAACCCAATCCAAAAATGGGCAGAAGACCTAAGTAGACATTTCTCCAAAGAAGATATACAGATTGCCAACAAACACATGAAAGGATGCTCAACATCACTAATCATTAGAGAAATGCAAATCAAAACCACAATGAGGTATCACCTTACACCAGTTATAATGGCCATCATCAAAAAATCTACCAACAATAAATGCTGGAGAGGGTGTGGAGAAAAGGGAACCGTCTTGCACTGTTGGTGGGAATGTAAATTGATACAGCCACTATGGAGAACAGTATGGAGGTTCCTTAAAAAACTAAAAATAGAGCTACCATATGACCCACGAATCCCACTACTGGTTATATACCCTGAGAAAACCATAATTCAAAAAGAGTCATGTACCACAGTGTTCACTGCAGCACTATTTACAATAGCCAGGACATGGAAGCAACCTAAGTATCCATCGACAGATGAATGGATAAAGAAAATGTGGCACACATATACAATGGACTATTAATCAGCCATAAAAAGAAACGAAATTGAGTTATTTGCGGTGAGGTGGATGGACCTAGAGTCTGTCATACAGAGTGAAGTAAGTCAGAAAGAGAAAAACAAATACCATATGCTAACATATATATATATGGAATTTTTTAAAAAATAAAATAAAATGGTTCTGAAGAACCTTGGGGCAGGACAGGAGTAAAGACGCAGACGTGGAAAGTGGACTTGAGGACTCGGGGAGGGGGAGGGGTGGGCTGAGACCAGGTGAGAGAGTGGCATGGACATATATACACTAGCAAATGTAGAATGGATGGCTGGTGGGAAGCAGCTGCATAGCACAGGGAGATCAGCTCGGTGCTTTGTGACCACCTAGAGGGGTGGGATAGGGAGGGTGGGAGGGAGACACAAGAGAGGGGATATGGGGATATGTTTATACGTATGGCTGATTCACTTTGTTATACAGTAGAAGCTAACGCACCATTGTACAGCAATTATACTCCAATAAAGATGTTGGGGAAAAAAAAAAGACAATCACAGTTTCTCCCTGACGAGCGAAGGGAAAGGTTTGAACCCAACACCAGTGCCCCAACATTTGACTTCCATCTGAGGAGTGGCCCCTCAAAACACCTAGTTCTGAAAGCCAATAGGCTTGCAGCAGCTCCATGAACCATTTGTAGGAGGACTGGCTGTAGCTATCCTCAGGGCTCAGTGTAGAGGGAGCAGGCAAAAAAATGCCCATCTTCCAGTTTTCCCTAAATGGGGTCTATTTTTGCACACTTTAACAAATGCTGCCTGAAGGTCAGAATTCTAATTTAACTTGCATCTAGGGGCTAACTGCAATCCTCCCCAGAGACCAGGGAAGCCAGAAGTCACCTTTCCACCTTCTCTCTTGAGGCTGCTCCAAGTCACCAGTATCTCCCTGGAAGGAGCTAGTATACTCATCTGTACCCCAGCTTTTGCAGCTGCCTCCCAAGGGGTGGGTCCCCAGATCTCCTGGCTCTGATAACCAATAGGCTCCCATTCACTAGTCCCACAGACAATAGCAAACAAAAAAGCAATTCTTAAACTGGCTATACCCCCAGGGCTCAGCACAGAGTAAGCAGGCAGAAACCCCCATCTCCCAGTCTTTCCCTAAAAGGGGTCTCTTTGCATACTTTAAAAGATGCTGTCTGAGGTCAGGCTTCTAATTTAGCATGCATCTAGAGGCTCACTGCAATCCTCTCCAAACACTAGGGAAGACTGTGGACACCTCCCATACCCTCTCCTTTTGGTCTGCTCTGAGTCACAGTTATCTCTCTGGAAGGACCTTGTACACACATCTGACACACCAGCTTTAGCAGCTGCCACCTGAGAGAGCCAGGCAATCTGCACCCAGATTGCCTGGCTCTGAAAGCCAATGGGGCTTGCATTCAGGAGTGTCACAGGATTGCACTAAACAAATAACAAGTTCTTAATGAGCTCAAAAACACTCCACCCACTTTGGCTCTACACCCCAACCCAGTGCGGAGAGAACAGACAAAAACTCTGAACTGCCACTGGGACCGGGAGTGAAGAAATAGAGAGATGTTTGTAAAAGGGTACAAAATTTCAGCTGTAATATGAACAGGTGTGAGGATCTAATGAAAACCATAGAGACTCTCGTTGATAACACTGTACTGTATACTTGAAACTTGCTAGGAGACTAAAACTTAAATGTTCTCAAACACAAAAAGATAAATGTGAAGTGATGGATGTGTTAATGAAATACATGAGGGGAGTCCTTTCACAATATATATGTATGTATATTAAATCACTGTGATGTACACTTCAAATATCTTACAATTGTATACATTAATTATACCTCAAAATAGCTGAAATTTTTTAAAACCCCAGATTCAAGAAGCTCAATGAAATCCAAGCAAAATAAATATGAGAAAAACTACTCCCAAACCACATCACAATCAAATTGCTTAAAACCAATAATAAAGAGAAAATCTTAATAGGAGTCAGAGAAATACCTAGAGAAATAATAAGAATGATAGCAGACTTCTCACTGGTAATAATGCTAGCCAGAAAACAGCACAGCAAAATCTTTAAAATACTAACATTTTAAAAAAGTCAACCTAGAATTCTACACCTAGCAGAAATATTTTTCAAAAACTAGGGCTGAAAAGGGAGGATGACCTCAGCAAGATGGCAGAATAGGAAGCCATAGACCCTCCTTCTGTATAGCTGATTCACTTTGTTATAAAGCAGAAACTAACACACCATTATAAAGCAATTATACTCCAATAAAGATGTTAAAAAATTCAATGAAATAGGGGCTTCCCTGGTGGCGCAGTGGTTGGGAATCTGCCTGCTAATGCAGGGGACACGGGTTCAAGCCCTGGTCTGGGAAGATGCCGCGTGCCGCAGAGCGGCTGGGCCCATGAGCCACAAGTACTGAGCCTGCGCGTCTGGAGCCTGTCCTCCGCAACAAGAGAGGCCGCAATAGTGAGAGGACCGCGCACCGCGATGAAGAGTGGCCCCTGCTTGCCACAAGTAGAGAAAGCCCTCGCACAGAAACGAAGACCCAACACAGCCATAAAAAAATAAATAAATAAATAAAAATTTTTTAAAAATCAATGAAATAAAAATTTAAACATAAAGTTACCAAAGATAAAAATATTAAAATAAAGAAAATAAAACAAAAAGTATATAGTGAAAATTAACCAAAATGCAGATTGAGAAGGAAATTCAAAGGCTATAAATTAAGAATATAATATAACAATATAATATAAAGAATAATATATTCATGAGAAAATAAAATGGATTAGGAGGCAGAATTTAAAACAATAAGACAAAAATAGAATAAACAAAGGAAAAGAACAGATAAAACAACAGAAATCCAGGGTATAAATGTGCAAGAAACAATGATAGACCAACCTGTACAAACTTCCCCAGCAGACCCTGTACCTGGTGTATCTTAAATAGCATGTTGTTGAGGAATTCAGTATCTTAAAAGATTCTATGCAATGGGTGCACTATATCCATTCTACAAATGAGCACAGAGATAATAAACAATTTGCCCAAAGCCACACACATCCCATTTCTTACAATATAACTTGTGGCTTTGTTTTTTAAAGAATTCCTTACCCCTTAAGTAAAAGAAAAAAATTTACCTTACAAACTATCACATTCTGAATTTATCTGTTTGAAAAATACAGTGTTGGTATAGTGTTTAGAGTTACTTTAAAGTGAGACACATTAAAGACAAAATGTTTGAGAACATTTAAAGATCTTTTAAATTCACTAGGCATTTCTAGTCTGACAGTTAACATGCCTCCACAAAATGTACAATCTACCACACCATGTTGACAGGTCAAATCCAAAATAAGCTCTATTAATTAGCACAGGAAATAATAGTGCCATTTAATGTTAACTTTGAAGGAAGTTGTTTTGTTATAGATTTCTAAAAGAAGTTAGTCGTATTTTACTTCTGAGATTGCAAAATGTTGCTCAGAGTCTTTAAAAAATTAACAATTCTTATAATAAAGATATACTGCTTTGAAAGTCTCATAAAAGTTAATTGGTTAAAACTAATCAGTTATAATAATAGCTTCCATTTATTTAGTAAATACTATTGATTAGGTAAATGTTCTAGGCACTTTATAAACACCTTATTTAATCCTCACTCCAACTCTCTAAGATAGAATAGTATTTTTCACATTTTACAATCTCATAAGGCTTTAAAAACTTAACTAGATCATAGAGTATAAATGATGAAACCACAGTGCGAACCCAGATGAGTCTAACTCTAATGTCTACGCTATCTCCACTGTGTCCTGATGGAGCCATGTTAGAAAAGATATTACTCAGTGGCACCAGTTGGGGGGTGTGAGGGAAAGATACAGGGATTTCCCATGTACCCCTTACCCCCACACATACATAGCTTCCCCCATTATCAATATTCCCCCATCAGAGTGGTACATTTTTACAACTGAAGGATCAACACTGACATATCATAATCACCCAAAGTCCATAGTTTACATTACTGGTTACTCTTGGTGTTATATATTCTATGGGTTTAAACAAAAATGTATAATGACATACCCATCATTACAGTACCATACAGAGTATTTTCACTGCCATAAATTTATTCTTTTTTAAATTTAGAACATAAATTTATTTCTAAATAAAAAACTTTTAAGAAAACACTATTTCATATTAAAGAAAAGAAATACATTCTGCCATTTTAACAAAACCTTTTATACTAATGAATCATGGCGATTTTACATTATTTAGAAAGAAGAAAGACACAACAGAATGTGCGCTGATTGTATAAAAAGTCAAATTGTAGTATAATTTTCAGCAGGTAACTGTTCCACTTAATCTTTTATGTATAACTAAATTGGCTTCTAAATTTAATTATTCATATAAGAAATTTAGCCCTTTGTTTTATTTCAGGTAATCTGACTTTGCTAAGTAAAACAGATCAAATTTTGACTACACACTGATTAGGAGGAATATAAAAGTGAATGGCTGAAGTCAGAAATGGTTATCCCAAAAGCTGGAAGATCATCTTAAACTATCCACCCTTTTGGGGGAAGGAGTCCCTCTAACTGACAGTATCCTGGCTGCTATCAAATCTTAAGTTTACTATGTCCTTGCCTCAAAAATAACACTGGAAATTTTATAACCATACATTAATCAAAATTCTGCTACTTCATGCTTTTTCTCCTCATATCACAGTTAACCCTATATAGAAGTTCTAATCAGCCATCCAATTGACTAGTTGCCTAACTAATCTTGCAGTTCTCATTTTAAGTCTTCAAACTTCTCTCATCCTGATAATTTAATTTTCTGTTTTTTCATTCAACAAATACTAAGTTCTAGAAACTTTGGTAGACTCCAGAAATATAATAATGAACAACATACTTGTTATGCACTGAATTGTGTCCCCCCAAATTCTTAAGTCCTAACTCCCAGTACTTAAAAATCTGACTTTGGAGATAGGATCTTTAAAGAAGTATTTAAGTCAAATGAGGTCATTAGGATGGAAGCTAATCCAATATGACTAGTGTCCTTATAAAAAGAGGAGATTAGGATACATACACACAGAGGAAATATTACCTGAAGACAAAGAGAGAAGACAGCCATCTGAAAGCCATGGAGAGAGGTTCAGAAGAAACCAACCCTAATGACATTTGGATCTTGAACATCTAACCTCCAGAATTGTGAGAAAATTAATTTCTGTTGTTAAAGCCACCCAGTCTGTATCATTTGTTACAGCAGCCCTAGAAAACTAATGTAACATTCATTATTTATTTGTGGCCCCTCACTCATTACTCTAAACACCCATGTGAAAATTTGAAGCTTAAAACTTCCCAAACACAATTATGAACATGGTTAAATACCCAGGGTTGGAAAATGCTTGAGAATTTTCATTTTGGAACTTTAACTGAAATTAGAGTTGTATAACAATAAAAATGGGGAGGGGAGAAGAACAATTTTGAGATACAGAAACAAAAAACAATCATATCTCAAATTGATATCAACCTTGCTCCTTGCAAATGTTTTCTCAAATGTCAAATCGTTCCAGGAATTGTTTGAACTTAAAGGCAGCATGGATCAGTGGACAAATCATAGACCTTAGAGACGTAAATCTGCTACATGACCCTGAGCAATTACTTAGCCTTTCTTAACCTCAATTCCTAATATGAAAATTCAGAAGTTCATAGTGAGAAACAAATGAGATAATAAAAATTAAAGCAATTTGTACACTTGAAAGCACATTACAAAGATGAGGACTAATTTTGCTGATCTACCAATCTAAAAAACCCTATGACAAAAGGATATCAATGAATTTCTCATATAAGTTAGAATATTGATAAGGAACAACATAAAGTTTCCTAGTTTGTGGAAACTTTTCTTTTTTAAAACATTATATTCAATATTCTGGAATTTCCTCAATTCTCCTTGAAATTTTGGATGATGAGCAGAGGCCCTGAGACCAGATTTGGGGTAAGAAAGTAAAAAAAAAATAATAATAATTCAGACACCACAAATTTGCCCTGTCATTCACCTCAATGGAATAAGAGAAGCAGATAAAGCCTGCTGCAATGTTAATAGGAAAAACTATTTCTCCCAAGAAAATGCTGCAGCTATAAAGGATCATAACAACTCCTTTCTTTGGATGAGGACTGCTTTCTTATTCACCAAGAAACTTTGTACTATAAAATCATAGATGATCAGAGACTGCTTTTGAAATTATATCAGTAAGAATGAAATATCCCACTCTTGCCTGGAGAATCTAAATACTTCCATACAGATAGAAAGCCTCTATTTAGGACCCAGGCAAATAGCTTCAGATAAGGGAACGGTTTGGAGGACACAATACTCCAAATCTATCTTAACTTTATTGCTTTCAGGGAAATAACACCATAAATCCACTTAGCAACTATACTTGAACCATTTACACACAGTCTTGCTCCTTTCTTTCCTTTTAGCTTATCAAGCACTTGCACATTTAAAGTAGTTTGAATTTTTCATTTCTAAATTGTCTCTCTTCTTGCTTGCTTGCTTTCCTTCCCCTTTCCTAACTCCCTCCCTTCCTCTTTCTTCCCTGCTCCCTCCCTCTCTGTGTTATTTAACAGCTCAGAAACTGATTTACTTTAATCTTATCTTTATTCTGTTTGCCTTCTTTTTCAACATATTTTCCACCTTATTATTTCCTTCTTTCTTATTTATTGAGTTTATTCTGTCCTTTTCCTAACTTCCTGAATTGGACTCTTGGCTCCTTAATTTACATCCTTTCTTCTTTTCTACTTATTTTTCTTGGTTGGGATTTCCTGTGCTTCCTGAAACAGAGAATTATGTGTTCCATCAATTCTGGAATATTCTTATCCAGGTCTCACAAAGTGCTTCCGCCACATTTTTTCTAGTCTTTTCTTCTGGAATTCCAATGAGACATGTCAGACCTCTTTCTAACCTCCACGTCTCGTAAACTCTCTTTAATGATTTTTATCTCTTTGTGACAATTTCTGCAACTCCATTTTTTATTTCATTAATCTTTAATTTTCTTTAGTCTAATCTTCACTTATGTCATCTGCTTTTTTATTTCAATTATTATAATTTTCACTTTTAGAAGTTCTATTTTGTATTTCCTAACCTGCTGAATCTTTATTATTGTATTTGTCCCTTTCTTGGAGAGTCTGTCCTTTATTTAAACATTTTCAACATTATCTGAAGAGCTTAGGAATATTTTCTGCTATGTCTCACTCATGGCAACTTATTTCTCAGTTATTTTGTAGTTTGGATTCTCAATTCACCTTTTATTGAAAATTTTCTGAGGGACAAGCCTGGACTGAAGCTGCATTCAGTGAAGGATGATATGCATTTGCTTTTGCCAGTCACCTAAGAGTGCTATCAAACTGGAACTACATCAAGTTTTTTTTTTTTTCTTCTCAGCTCTAGATTGCTTGGACAACAAAAATGACACAAATTCTAACCTGAAAGTGATATGAGTAGTTACCAATTCTCAAGGCATATATTGCCTTGATATTTCTATTGATTTCTTCTCAGAGTCCAGGCCAGGAGACAATTTGCCTTTTAATCTTCCTTAGTTGACAGGGAGATATATTTTTTTCAACTCTATCCTCATATTAATCATAAAGTAAAAGACATAGCTTTATGTGTATTCTCGGTGATACTTTCCCACCTATGCGAATGCAGGGATTTTTCTCCTGCACTGCTGTGGTCATTAAAAGTTTACCAAAATCAGCAAATGCCCTCAGGGACAGTCATGATATCAGCAACCACCTACAACTCTGATTTCCAACTCCATTTCTTTTTTGGCCTCCAGGGATTTCCCTTACTTCCTTGTGAGCTCACTTGTGCATTTAAAATTATTGTTGCTACTTTACCTAGCATTTGTAGGTATTTTACATTAGAGGTTTTATCAGGACACCTTATCTGCAATTTTGCTGGTAACAGAACTCAGTTCACTCTTCAACCTACACCAACCTGGCTTTTACTTCCATCATGACACTATAAATACTTTCACAAATGTCTAACTTATCTACTGTTTTCCATGAGTCTTATCTGACTTTTCAGAAGCTTTCAAAGGAGTTGAATTCTCTTTTCTTCTTTTATTTTCTTGGTTTCCATAATATAACGCCCCTGTAAAACATCATAACCTCTGTTTTCTTCCTACTCTTCTTGTTTTTCTTTTTATGACTCCTTTGCCTGTTTCTTTTCCTCCATATTTCTAAATATTTGAGCTGTTCAGAGATTTTTTTCCAAATCCTCTCCTCACTCTAAACTCTCTTCCTAGGAAATCTCAATCACTTTCATTGTTTTAAATAGTATCTATATATTAACAGCTTCCAAATATGTATCACCAACCCCAAATTATCTTTTAGGTTCCAAATCTACATATGCAACTACCTACATGACACCTCCACCTGTACCTCTCACAGGCATCTCAGACTTCATCTTCCAATCTAATCCATATCTGCAAATGACACATCCATCAACCCAGTTACTCTTGCCAGAAGTCTAGACGTTAGCCTTGATAACATCTTCAACCTCTCCACCACTAACCCACAGCTAACTCATTATCAAATCCCATAAATACTACCTGAAAATATGTATCTTGAATCTATCCACTTCTCTTTGTCTCCATCACCAGGCTAGGTCACCATCATCTCTTACTTCACAATACTGCAACAGATACCTGATTTCACTGCTCACTCAGTAACCACTACTCACTCGCCCAATCAACTATAGCCAGAGTAATCTTAAAATATTAAACTGGATCATGTCACTCTCCTGCTTAAAGGCTTCTTAATGCCGTTAGGATAAAAAAACAAAATTCTTCACTTGGCATAAAAGAAAGGTCTTATTTATCTAGCCTTGCCTACTTCATCAGGCTTGTTATTAAATATCAGCCACAATAGTTTTCTTTCAAATACACAAACACACCAAACTTTCCCTAACTTTGAAGCTTTAACATCTTCTAATGTGTTAGAAGGGGACACGGGTTCAAGCCCTGGTCCAGAAAAACCCCACATACCGCGAAGCAACTAAGCTCGTGTGCCACAAATACTGAGCCTGCTCTCTAGAGCCTGCTCTCTACAGCCCACGAGCCACAACTACTGAGCCCGTGTGCTGCAACTACTGAAGCCCGTGAGCCTAGAGCCCGTGCTCTGCAACAAGAGAAGCCACTGCAATGAGAAGCCCGTGCACCGCGATGAAGAGCAGCCCTCGCTCGCCGCTACTAGAGAAAGCCCGCGCACAGCAACAAAGGACCCAATGCAGCCAAAAATAAATAAATACAATTAAATCTTTAAAAAAAAAAAATCTTCTACTTCTGACTACAATACTCTTTCTATCACTCTTGCATGTTTCAGATCCTGATCCTGACTCCTACTTGCTACTATTTGTACTTCTTACAAGCTTCTTAACTTCTCTTAGCCTCAATATCCACATTTATTAAATCAGAATAGTAAAAATATGTCACTGAATTACTGTGAAGATTAAACTAGATAATATGTATACAGTACAGTATCAGTTATATAGTAAGCACCTAATACATTTAGATTTTACTTTTTTATTTTGTTGATTTTTATGTAGTTCTGAAAGGAAACTGAGAACACCTGGTTATAATTCCTTTTGTACCATACAAATTCACTCTGGGCCTTTGCATCTTGGATAACCCATATTCTTATTTTACAGAATCAGCCTTCACTTTTCAATATTTTGATCAATCTGTCTTGTCTCTGCCCTAATTTCTTCACAATTGTTCTCCATCACAGGATCACGAAGAGAGGTTCTAGTTGTCTGCTCTTTATGGAGAGTCCTGAAAGTTCCTGCTTTTAAAAACAAAGAACATATTTGGGGGTTTTGTAATTTATATTTATTTGTGAGGCTTGTTGTTGGTGTTGCTAGTGGTAAATTTTTATTTGGGATTGTATAGTTTCATTTGTTTTGGGTTTGGGTCACTTTTTTTTTACTCTGATTTCAATTTTGGTGGTGCTTATTTGTTGACCTGCACTAGAAAATGAAGGGTAACTTTTCAGAGAACCTCCACAAATATATTTTTCTTTTAGCAGCTTCTATTCCTAAACTTTACTATTCAAATAGAAACAGCAGTTATTTGAGTTGAACTTGTGTTCCTACAGAAGTTTTATACACTAGGGAATCCAGCATATATAAAGACAGAAAGGCTGTAGAATAGATATATATTAAGGTCATTTCTCTCTATGTGATGTAAAACACCCTTCCTGTCATTTTTCTTCTCTTGGTTTCTTTTTTCAGCCTCAAGTTTATTATATACTCCATTTTAATGTGTCAGGATGCTTGCTGAAATGAACAGAAGAGGGAAAAAAGAATATAGTTGAGACAAAAAGCAGATTTCTCTCTTCTTTCAGGTTTATTGACAATTGTGACAAAACTTATTTCTACAAGGAAAGAGAAGAAAGGAAAACATGACATTGGGCAAAAAATAGTTTAGCAATTTCCTGGGTGATCTCTATTATACTTAAATCTGAGTGTGCTGCCATGTTTAGAGTCCATATCACAGCAATGCTATGACAGTGAGAAAAGTCCTTGAGCACCTGGAACTAGGGAGGCCAGAGATGAGAGGGACTCAGCTATTTTTTAATGGTTTTATTGTGTTTACTTAGACCAGGAAAAATATTCCCTGACTTTTATCTCCAATATCTCTACTATCTTCACTTTTCCAAGCCATACTTAGCCTCAGAAAGGTGATGGAAACTGCTGAGGGGACATGTCAGTCTAGCATGTGATAACTCCCTGCTTTGGACAGAATGTCTCTGTCCTCCCAAAATTCATAAGTTGAAGCCCTAACCCCCAGTAGGACTGTACTTAGAGATGGAGCTTCTAAGGAAGTAATTAAGGTTAAATGAGGTCATAAGGGTGGAGCCCTTATCTGATACTGTAAGTATCCTTATAAGAAGAGATACCAAAGAATTTCTTCTCTCTCTCTCCTTGAGAACAAAGAGTACATGTGAGCAGACAGCAAGAAGTCAGCTCTCTGTAACCCAAGAGAAGAGCTTTCACCAGACACCAACACTGCTGGCACCTTGAGCCTGAACTTTCAGTCTCTAGAACTGTAAGAAATTAAATTTCTGTCATTTAAGTCACCCCATCTCTGGTATTTTGTTATGGCAGCCCTAGCAGACTAATACACTCCCCAGAATGAAGAAATCTGTTTTACTCTTCTTTGCATCTCCAAGAGTAGTATAGCCTTCAATAACTGCTGGTGAATTGAACTGAGAGTTAAGTTAGTCCCTTCCCTCCTCTTTTTGTGTTCCCATCATATTACATTTCGAATATTATTATCAATTTGTCAATATTACCACATCTTTTCATAATAATTTCTGTTTTTCTCCTTTACTAGACTGTGGGAAAGGGAAGTAACAAATACTGCCAGTTACCTATCCCAAATCCGTTTTCCTGGTTTTTTTTTTTTTTCTGCCTTTCAGATAGAGGAGCTTTGTGACTGTGATTCAGTTCTGAACAATGGTCACAAGATTTTGTTTTCCCCATTTAATACTGGCAATTTTTCCCCCTTATTTCTTATACTTCTAGGCTGCAATTTGCACGTGACACTGGAATAGTAGCTATCTTGCTTCATGAGATGACAGGCATGAAGACAAAAGCTACATGCTGTGAACAGTGGACTGGAAAGATAGTAGGAAGCTGGGAAATTGAGGGAATAATGGAATCATTGTATCAGTTCTGGCTTGTTTTCCTCTGGACTTCTTGTTTTGAAGGGGAAATTTTTTTATTTCTTCAAGCACAATATTGAGGTCTCTACTTGCAGATGATGCAATTGCTAACTGACAGTAGGAGCTCAATAAATGTTTGTTGAACTGAACTGAAAGGATATGGACAGTATTGCCAAAGTTGATGGGGAAAATATCCCAGTTAGATCTATTCACCACATGCAGAATTTGGGACTGGAGTGGGTCATGCTTTGGAGCTAAGAATAAAAAACAATCTAGATGATCTATAGAACACCGAAGATTGGATACATTCTTTGTTTCAGGGGCCTTATACTATTGATAATTTAATCAGTCAATAAAAACTGCAAACTGGGGGACTTCACTGATGGTCCAGTGGTTAAGACTCTGCGCTCCCAACGCAGGGGTCCCAGGTTCAACCCCTGGTCAGGGAACTAGATCCCTCATGCCACAACTAAAGACCCGGTGCAGATAAATTAATTAATTATTTTTTTAAAAAACTGCAAACTGTTAAAAAATGAAAATTCAGTCAGGAGAAAATTAGGCAATACTGTGTTTTCCTTGAACATCCCTCAGAATTTTGAAGTGTCATTAATAGATAATGTCTATAGAAATAGAAAACAGCAGAAGATTCACAGTATATTAATATACCATGCAAGGTTAAGGAGAGAGAAAAGGAAGATACAGAAATGAGGTATGTGTGGAGCAGATAAAAAAGAAAACAAAAATCACCCCCAGATATTGGTACTGATGGTACTAGAGACAGACAGTGACAATGGAGAGGGCTTGAGCATATAATAATAATGTCAGGTACTATTATCTTGGTATGTACTGTAAGGCAAGTACTATACTACGTATTTAATACACTATCTTTTTTAAAATTTATTTATTTATATTTGGCTGTGTTGGGTCGTTTCTGTGCAAGGGCATTCTCCAGTTGCGGCAAGCGGGGGCCACTCTTCATCGCAGTGCATGGGCCTCTCACTATTGCGGCCTCTCTTGTTGCGGAGCACAGGCTCCAGACGCACAGGCTCAGTAGCTGTGGCTCACGGGCCTAGCTGCTCTGCGGCATGTGGGATCCCCCCAGACCAGGGCTCGAACCCATGTCCCCTGCATTGGCAGGCAGACTCTCAACCACTGTGCCACCAGGGAAGCCCTAATACACTATCTTATTCAACTCTCAGAGAAACCCTTGAGAAAGTAGATTTGTACCCATTTTTCAGATGAATAAATTGAGTCTTAGAGAAGTGAATAAAATAACTTGCTAAAGAAATTTTAGGCCAGGATTCACACCTCTGTCCTCTGCTATATCACCTGCCTGGGTAGGTCACAGCTCTCTTGTGCCCAACACAAAGTACTTAGTTTCAGATACCGACGCTACCACTGCTACAGCTGGTTAAGAGGCAGAATTGTTTAGCTGAATAAACTCAATTTAAATCATGGCATCACAGCTTACTAGTTCTGTGACCTAGAGCAAGATACTTCTGATCTCAGATCTCTGTTAACTAAAATAACTATTAATAACGCCCATCCTGCATGTCTCATACAACTGTGAATGTACTCTTAAATGCTAAGCAATTTTTTTAAGGGTAAAGTATTATTATTATCAGGAGAAGACAAAAACAGAGTGATAATTTGTAGTTTTCTGCAGTATTTGCACAATAAAGTTCCTCTGGACAGAAAATATTTGCTGTACTGAATATTGAAAAATTAATCTCATTGAGTTATAATGTTGTGCCAAGACCATAAGCACAAGTACAAGGACAAAACATAAGCCTCTCCCAAACCAAAAAAGGACTTATGTTGGTATCAAGACAATACAATCAGTATTCGCTGTGACATTTCTGCAGCGCCCTAAAGAGCAAAGTATGTCAGTCACATCCATCCATCTCTTCATTCCTACACTCATCCATTTATTCAAAATACATATACATATATACACAGAGACAGACAGACACAGAGACAGAGATACAGACAGAAAGACAGATATAGACAGACTGCATTATATACAAGGTACTATATTCATTGCTAGATATACAGTGGTGAACGAAATAGACCCTGCCTTCTTTTTAAGCTTTTAGTTTAGTTACCAACAACATATTGATGGTACAGGATCTTATGTTTATACACATTTTTCAATCTTCTATTCATTTCCCTTTATTACTTCATTCAATATACATTTATTGAGTGTGCATACTCTTCCCACCTCAATAAATGGAAACTTGCTTCCTCCAACTGGGCAAAACAAGAACCATGAAATTATTATAGCTCTTCTCTTTCTCTCACTTTCATTCCATCAGCAAATCCTAACAGCTCTTCCTTCTAAATATAGCTCAAATATGACTGCTTCTCACCACCTCTACCCCACCATCTTGGTAAAAGAAGCCATCATCTCTCATCTGAGTAATTTCAATAGCTACTTTATTGCTCTCCCTGCTCCTACCCATACTCCACCCCTGTCCCACCCTTTGAGTCTTTGTCATGAAAACAAGAGCAAACAATCAAACACCAGGCCTTCTGGAACAGCTTTTACTTCAGGAAATTTATAGCAAAAGAAACAAGCATGTGCGTTAGCATGAGTTCCTCTTTGCCCATTGAATTCTGAGGTAACGAACAAGGATCTAACAGGACTGGACATCAAACTCTAGCCATTGGGTTGTAGAACTTTTAAGGTACCTAATTAGGAAGGCACCAATCTCTACCCTGGTATGATCCCCGAGGGATCCAAATATAATAATTATGTCATGGTAGAAACTTGGCCTTCAACCCTCTTCCATCAACACTGGCATTCTTCAGTTAGGAGACAGCAGCCTCTCCTGTAGGAGTTAGGGTATAAGGCTTGTAGCTGCTATTATATGATGTGGCAGGCTAGTGACCTATTTTTGCCACTAAAGCATTCTACCAGGATTGATTGCCTTAACTTTTTGGTTTCCATGGAGCTCTAAAAGAAGTCAACTTCTCTCTTACAGGCTGAAGGGAATCAGTACTGAACATGATAATCCTACCAGTTATCCATCTATATAACCCATTTTTAACACAACGGTGAAAAAGACCCATTTAAATCAAAAGTCAGATTATGCCCCTTCTCTGCTCCAAGGCATCCAGTGGCTTCCCATATCACTTGGCATAAAATCCAAAGTCCTACAAGCTCCCACTACCTCTCTAACTTCATTCTTGCCATTTTGCCCGTCAGTCACCCACCCTCCAGCCACACGGTCCTTCTAACACTCGCAAGTTTTGCCTTTACTATTCCTTCTGCTTGGAACATTTTCTCCCCAGATATCCACAAGGTAGGTAAAGTGTCTCAGATGGGAAATTACAAAAGTATGGAAACCAAATTAAACTGCCTGTTTATTAACAGAAATCCCCAACCCAATAACTTAACTTAAAAAAAAATATATATATATCCTGGCCCAGTGATATCCCTGGGGTACTTGGAAGAAGCAAAAGCAAAACAATTTTGGATAAAAATTCTTATAAGCTAGGCCACGTGGGATTCCCATAGGAGCGAATAAAAAGAGTTCCACTGAAGATGTTATTGCCAAGAAATGAGTATTTTCCTCATGTAGTATGTTTCTACATGGTTAGGGCTTTCTGAGCAAATTTTACTGGATACTGAGTTAGATAACACGTCTTAGAAGTTAAATGATGACTGAATAGTGAGAGAACTTCTGAGAGATTTACCTTCCTGGGAGTATGTGTTTAGCTTTCACAGGGGGATGAGACATAGAGATATTCTAGGCATTGTAAGCCCAGAGACAGTAAGTAGTCTTATCTTCTCCCTGGAGACATGTAGTTACATTCCAAAGGGTAAGAACCCAGAAACCTTCCCTTTCTCTTTCTTTTCTTCTTATTTACATTAGAGAGATTGGGTTTCTCACCCTCTCTCTGGAAGGGAGTGTGACAGCTATTTAAACCATCCCATATAAACTGCAAGAATTGCAACTAAAGAGTTTCCCTCCTGCAGTACAGACTTCAGTACATGTAGAGTGACTTCGGCTCTCATCACCTCACCCTAGAAGGAGGAAAGAAGTGAGGCAAGGAGAACTAATGCAGTTACTGATAAAAGAGATATTAGTACTGAAATAAAGAAATAAGAAAAAAAGAAATAATAGCTTTGATCTCTGCTCCAGAAACCTCATGTTTACATTCAGGATAGTATAAATAAACATAGATTTTAAAACTTATCATTTAACATCTAAATTCACAAAACACAGGGGACAATAATCCACCATGAAAGACAGCAGACACAACAAACAGAAGGATGAGCACCCCAGGAACCTGAGAAAAGAAAACAATCTGAAATAGACTTTAAAATAACAGAATTTAAATTGATTAAAAAGATAACAGAAGTTATAAAACCATAAGGAAGAAACAGGACAGCATGAAGAAAAACATAGGACTTATTTCAAATACTTATCATTAAAGGACATAGTTTCCTAGTAGAATCATTTTACTATTTCAACATGAATTTTAATAAAGACTTTTTTAAAAGGTGGTTTTAGGATTCCTAAGAGTTCAATGAAAATAGCTTTGTAATTTTGTCCAATTCTACTTATAAACTTTGAATTCAAAATCAATATACACTTTTGCTAGGTATGACTACTTGCTAGGTATGACTACTTGTAACACTGAAAATGAACCATCTAAATGGATTAAGATGTCTGGACATACTGAGGTGTTGAAAACATACTCTAGTACAGTTCAAATCAGGTAGTCATGACTAAAGTATCCCTTACTCATTTGTATTCCCATTTGCCTTTAATACTGACATCCTATTGATATTTGCATTTTTACAATTTGTGTTGCTTTTCATTGTTTCAAATTCCTTTTTTTAAGTACATAAAGTAAATATATAAAAATAAAATTAAGTTTCTGTTTGCTTTTTTCCATGTCATATGAAAGCAGTTAGGCATATGAAAGCAGCTAGGCATTTTCATCAAATTTGGAGGGTATGTTTGGGATGGTGTAGCTTTAAATATAGCCTACATGGCATACTAAAATTCACTGAGTGGCCCTGAGATGGTACCTCACAAGGATAAACAGTCATCTTCTTTTGGCTGCTGTGTACAAAAAAATAAGTGGCTCAAACAACTGCTGTTAGAGAGAAATAGACCCCATTGTTAAGGTATAGAAAGAAAAAAAAAAAATGACGTGGTTACACATATGTGCCCCAAAGTAAAAGTCTCAGTGTCAGACATTCCAAACTGAAGATGCTGATTTTTGATGGAGAGGTTTCTCAAGGAGACAACTCTATCATACCCCAGGGTCAAAAAAAACAGGGGTTAAATTTAATTAACCATGGTTAATGACTTTCCTTAGTCATATTGACAGGCCAACAATAAATCAATAAATAATAGAAACAACTAGTAAACAGGAGGTTTATGAACAGGCTACTGATGAGTTGGTAAAAGTACTTGAGAAAGATTATATGATGGCAGTATATAAGGTGCATCATATTGGATTAAAACAAGCAGGTTTAGAATTGATTTTGAAAACATTTTCAAGTATAACTAGAAACTGAATAAATTTAAAACTGCACTCCACTCCAGCCTCATTATTTTGCTCATTTCCACCTTACAGCAAGTTGCTACTCCCTCTACTGGGAATTCCCTTCTCCAAGATCTTCTCAGGTCTTAACTCCTCATTTTACTTCGTTTCTGCTTAAATGTCACCTCCTCAGAGAAGCCTTCTGTGACCTTATCTAAAACAACCCTATCATTTTTTATCTTGACCTATTTTATTTTCCTCTATAACATTTATTGATTTTTTAAATTTTTTTGGTAAATTATCATTGCTCCAAATGAGGGGAGAAATAAACACTTAGAAAAAAATATTTTTTTTGAAATAATAATTTTCTGAGCAAAATAGCCCTCTCTGTTGTATCATAAATTTACAGCCTAAAAGCTAGGCTGGTGTGGGTACTGGGAAAAACTGAACCACAATTTTTAGCTCAGTCACTCCACTGTTTTAAGTAAAAAAAGCATATGCAAACAAGAAGAAAAAATGAAAGTAAGCAGAGTTTGAATTTAGAAGGTTTTTTTTTTTAATCCTCAAAATGAGACAGTGTCCTGGATTAGGCTGCTGACATACTTTTTCTATATTACATAAGCTTATAAAATACTCCTGGAAAATGTCTTCAGTGTGTTTTATCTTTAGAGAGTCCAAAGATTAATGAACCTCATAAAAGTGATAAATTAAGTATTTCAGAAGAAGCACATTTGCAAAATAAACCATTAAAGAGTTTGGTCTTAAGAAAAAGTTAAGCCTAAATGTGAAAGATAAAATTATGAAGCTCTTTAAAGAAATATAGGAGAATATACTTATGACCTCAGGTAGTGGGAAAAATTTTAAACCAAACACAGTAAGTACCAACCATAAAGTAAAAGAGATATTATAAAAATAGTGAAAAAACATGCCATGGAATAGGATACCTTTATTATGTATAACAACAATGAGCTTAATTCATGGATTTAATAACCAACTTCCACAAATCAGTAACAAAAAGACAGCCCAGTAGAAAAATGATCAAGAGGCTTGAACAGGCACTTTACAAAAAAATAATATATAAATAGCCAATAAACATACAATGAATTCTTAACCTCGTTAGTAATCAAAGCCATGCAAATTAAACCACAAGGAGCCAATACCCATCCACTAGGTTGACAAAAATATTAATAATATAAGTTTGGGCAAGGATATAGAATAATGTGAAATAACTGCTGTTGGAAGTCTAAATTGGTACAACCACTTTGAAAACAGTTTAGCCATACTACTTAAGTAGAAGGATCACTTATTCTAAAATCCAAAAATTCACCTCTTAGAAAAATTCCCTAGAAAAACCCTTGTGCACCAGGATACAAATACAAAGAAGTTCATAGCTGTCCACAGCTGAAGAATGGATACATTATGACATAGTCATACAATGGAATACTATACAACAATAAAAATGAACAGACTAACACTATTCCCTACAACATAGATGAATCTCACAGACATAATCCCGTATAAAAGAAGAAAAACCCAAAAGAACACATAAAGCATTATTCAATTTATATAATGTTCATAAACAAGCTAACTAAATATATATTTTAGGGAAGCAATAAATGTTTAAAGAACAGCAAGAAAGTGATAAACATAAAACTCAGAATAATGGATGCTTCTAAGAGTAAGAAAAGAGTTAGGAACTGGGAAAAGACAAAAGTGAGGCTTTGGGGTAGTGTTAACATTCTATTTATAAATCTGTATGATAGTTACACAGATGTTTGCTTTATAAATATTAATTATACTATACAGTTATGTTTTATACTTTTTTCTGCTTTCAAACTTCTTTTTAATTAAATTTTAAAAGACTGAGAATAAAAATTAGTTATATTTGACACTTTTCTTTCTCTCACTCCCCCACTTATGATCCATCAGCAAATCCCAATGCCTCTACCATCACAATATATCCAGCATCTAGCCACTTCTCACTTTTTTGGTCTAAGTCACCATATTCTCTTTCCTGTACCATTACAGTAGCCTCCTGATTGGTATCCCTACTTCTACCTCCTTCCCTACAGCTTATCCTTCATAGAGTATCCAGTGTGGGTCTTTTAAAACAGGGATCCCCAACCCCTGGGTCCGCAGCCTGCTAGGAACAGGATCCCCAACCCCTGGGTCCGCAGCCTGCTAGGAACAGGGCCGCACAGCAGGAGGTGAGCAGCGGGCGAGCAAGAGAAGCTTCATCTGCTGCTTCCCATCGCTCCCCATTGCTTGCATTACCGCCTGAACCAAAGCTTGCATTACTGCCTGAACCATCGCCACACCCCCCCATCTGTGGAAAAACTGTCTTCCACAAAACCGGTCCCTGGTACCAAAAAAGTTGGGGACCGCTGTTTTAAAATATAAGTCAGATCTTGTCCCTCTTCTGCTCAAACACTCTGCTGCAGCCACATTGACATGCTTGCTGTTTCTCCAATAGGCCATGCATACTCCTGCCTCACAGCTTTTGCACTTCCTATTCTCTCTGCCTGACTCATTCTAGAACCATATATTTGCTGAGAGATTCCTTCAGTTCTCTACTCAATATCACTTTTTCAGAAATGTCTTCTCTTTTCACCTTATATAACATTCTTTAGTTCCCTACTCTGATTTATTTTTTATAGTGCATCATCTGACATATATAATATTTTATCTGTTTAATTTATATCTCCCTCACTAGGTTATAAATTCCATGAGAACAGGAATTTCATCTATTTTGTGAATTTATGGATCTCTAGCTTCTAGAATAATAAGTAGCAAATACTATGCACTCAATATTTATTGGGTTAACATAAAAATGAAAATAAATGCACTAGAGATTTAACAGTAGTTATATCTGGGCAGAGAGTAAATATCTTTGTGTTCTCTTTATTTTCTAAATGGTCTACTTTGAATTTGTATAAACTTTATAACCAGAAATATAAGTTATTATTCTAAGACAGAAAAATAGTATCTAGCTTAATATGACAAGTAGTAGACAATCAATAAATCCTTCTTAATTTGTTAATTAATCTAGATAAGAAAGGCTAACAATGCCTCACTCATATATGTGTACTTATTATCTTTATTTTATGTTGAAAGATATAAAAAGCAACATAGTTTATGTAAGGTCTTTAATTTGCACATTCCCACTATTTGCTTTGTTTCCTCCTAAATCACAAGAAAGAGTGAAAGTGGATTTTTATTGTGAAATATTGTCCAGGAAATATTTATTCTTTATTAATGATTTGGAAGCACATCGTTTAACTTACACAAAACACTTCACAGTGATTTTCAAGATTTGCAGAAATGGATTTCTCTTCTTCAAAAGACAACCTATATGGAAATTAACTTAATGCATGTAAAATGAACCAAAAGCTTAAAATATCACACTCTAGAGATTAATTCAGCTCAAAAAAGCTATTTCTTTTTCTAACATGAATTTCTAGAACCTAAAGGCATCTCACAATTTGGGAGCATTATTTTCAGAACCAACTGCCTCACTGTACAAAGCACATTGACCAATATGAATGCATGCAGAGGAGAGCAAGCAGCCAGAATGGTGAAAGTCTCTGGTTTGTCACAGGAAAGACAACTTAAGGACAGGATATGTGCAACATTTTCTTCTGAAAGAAAAACATTCTACGTTCTCAAAATTTTTGAAGCATTATCATGCAGAAGAAGTGAAATTTTCCTATGTAAGGCATAGGCAGACTTATGATGATTTCATTCATTTCATTCAACAAATATTTTTTTCACACCTGCCATGTGGCAGGCTCAGTGCTAAGTGCTAACAACATACAGTGAACAAAAACACAGGGGTAATAGGTTAAAAAGATATTCATCTATTAATCACTGATTAATTAAAATCACAATTATGGTACAAGCTACAAAGAAGAGGTACAGAGCACCATGAGTACATATAACAGGGGGAGGAGGTGTGATCTAATCAAGAAGGTCATGGAAGAATTAACTGAAGAAATAATTGTGCTGAAATCTAAAAAGTAAAGGTTAATTTAGTGGAAGATCAAAGGAGACTGGCAAGAGAGCTTTCTAGGCTGAAGGAACATCATATGCAAAGACCTTAAGGAATAATAAAACAAAGAAAGAAAAACTAAAAGGCCAATGTGGCTGGAACTGACTGGATAAAGAAAAAAATCATACAATATGAAGCTGAAGATGCAGGCAGGGGCCGGACCATGAAGAACTGGTAGGGCATGATAAGGAATTTGTCTTTATCGTAAGAACAATAAGAAGCCAATAGGTTGGAGTTATTAACGTCAAGAATTCAATGACATCTACCTAAGAAAAATTATAAGAATTTAACCACTGAATTCATCCAACAGTAAGACGGGCTGCCTCGGAGACTGAGCATCCCATTACAGCTACTAATCAAGTAGAACCTGAATGATCACCTTTCAAAAAGGTCTATAAGAGATTGTGCACATCTTAGCAACAAACCCCTAAGGTTTCATCCCTTAGGTTCAATGAGTTAATTATTTAAACACCAAAAATGGCTTTTACAAAACACTTTAAAACTTGAAGTTTCAAAATGAAGTATCCATTGCTCATACCAATATGCAGAATTAAAATATTCAACTGCTGTTTCCTGGTGTTTCTCGGGGAGGATCATAACGTTACAAAATAGGAGATCCAATATGAGTTTGGATTGTAATCAAGGAGTGTCCATCCTCAAGGTACAAGCAGAGTGTAAGCATAGGGGAAAGAGTGCTCAAGTGAGAGACAGCTGCTGGGACAAGACAGAAGGGATCAGAGAAACGAGATAACAAAGAATTCCATCCTGGAGCAGAATAAAGATTATTTTATTGGCCATACTGGTATTCTTGTCTCTCCCTCAGCAAAGTAAATAGAAGACATTAGAACACATTGGATAGGTATTTTAGTTGAGTGAATATGTATGCTAAAGTTAACTGTACAGTAAAATGCAGAGTTCTTATTCTAGATAAAAAACATTATTTTATTATCTTCATCAAGTACCATCAAGTGGATACTGTATCTATAAATAATATAATATGACCTATTATCTATAGGTAACATAACCACATCTATAGATTACATACCTTAAGTTAAACAGTGCTCTGCTATCACCATCAAAAGTGGAAAAATCATCCCTTAATAAAGCACTATCTTTGGCTTATTTCTGTTGAATGTGATACATGTTATACTAGCACAACTTCTTCATATCATACTCTTAGAGTAGACACATGGTAATTGGTGTACGAGGAAGTCTATGTGACATCCACTTGCCAGTGGGTTCTCCAATTGGCATATTGCCATCCACCAACCCCTCAGTCCTTGGCTTCTTCTCACTTCAATGTCAAATTCTTCTCTATCATATATCACGCGGTATCATAAATAGCCCATCAAAACTTAAACTTGTTCCATTTTGAACTCTCCTTTCCATTTGGCCAGGATCATTTTGCATTCTAACCCAGTGCTTACAATGACAACCTGATACCATCCACAAGTTTGTTGTTCATGGTCTCTAGTCCATCACCCAAGTCACTGAGGAAAATTACAAAGAATCAGGCCTAGGACCAGCTTCTTGCTGTCAGAATGGCATTTACAAAAGACTGAATCACTTAAGAAAATGTATCAAATGCTATATCAGTGCCATTAATATGGTATATATGGGTCAGAGACATTTGCTCTGCACATGCAGAGAAGTCATAGAAATGTGTCAGGAAATAAATGCTCACCAGCTCAATTATAGGTCTTGCTTAGAAATAAGCTCATTTTTGTTATTGTCTATTCATCTGGATAATGTTGGAATTACTTTTATTCTAAGACACCCACACACTACAACCACAGTGAACCTCTTGGTTTATAGATTTAACATGTCTACAGAAAGCAGATATTCAAATTCAAATCTCTTCTTCCTCTTAAGTGCATCTAACATTTTATATGATCATTACTAAACACAGTAACATTGAAATAGTTCAATGGTCCTTGAAGTTTACAGAAAATAACGTTAAAATTATAAAGTCTAAAAATTGCTGTGAGTAAAATGGAAGTTACTGTTTTGTTTTATTACTAACTATAGTATAATATGACCCCAAAACTCACATTCACTAAGAAATAATGACTCCCTTACATATCTCTTTCTTCTTGCCCCATCTCATCTTCATTTTCTTCCTCCTTTGTTCATCCCAGAAGGAAAAATCCCATAAGGAGAAAAAGTGGCCTAAGATGGAGAGCTGAACTTGACACAACTATACTAGGCTGAGCTGGAATTAATATTAGGTAAGAATCCATCCACCCACCCAGCTCTACCCTTTTTCAAAGTTCTAAAATACACATTTTTCCATCTCCCTCAATTCTTCATATGTCTTCACATCAAACACATCCCATTGATTGAGCGATTTTAGTAAGGAATTCTCAGTCTGTCCACTTCTCTGCAGAGTTACCCCCCTTAGAAAAACTCACCATTACTTGTGCTACTCAATAGCCTCTAACTGGTCTGGCCTTTTGTCACTTCCTAGAATATTCACTTGAAGCTTTCCAACTGAAGGACCTATGTATGGACTGTTGCCTAACCTGAAGCATATTTACCCCACTTCTTCATCTGGCTGCTGCCTGATTTTACTTTGTTTTGCTTCTAATGGACCAAAATTGGATTCAATATATTTGTGATCCACGTCATATTCTCATTATTGGTCCATGCAAAATCTTCTTTACTCATTTGATTTTTGTTTATTTGTTTAAATATAATAAATACCCATGAAAGCACCATTCAACATGAAAACTAGGATGCTAACAATAATTTGCATCTACCTATATGGACTTGCCTCATTCCATTCCCTGCCTGCTCCCATGCAAGATAAACACTATTCTAAATCTCTTTTTATCATTCCTTAGTTTTGACTGTGTATATCTGAATATGGGTGTGAACTCTTACAAAGTATCTTTTAACTTTAAAAGCCATGTAAAAACCTGTATATATTTTTTTATTTTTTCAGTCAGTTATATCGCTAAGATTCATCCGTATTAACACATATAAATACATGATACATATTGACAGATACAATTACGTAGCTACAGATAATTCATTTTGAGTAATGAATAATACTCCACTGTGTGACTTGAACAAATTATTTTTTTCTTACCAATATGTAAGAATTATTTACACATTCTTGACATTTATTGTTGGTAATATGTATCATAAGTATCTTCTCCAAATGTATAACTTACATTTTCACTTTATTTAAGATTTCATTGGATGAAAGATCATAATCTAAAACTTTAATAATGAACATTCTTTGTGATTTTCTTAAGATAGTCCTCCATAAGTTTCAAGTAATATCCCCAGTATTTTTTCACTAAACATTTTAAAGTTTGAATTTGACATTTAAGTCCTTGATGAATCTGTAGTTTACTTTTATATCTGGTATAAGGTAAATATTCAATTACTTTAGTTCCATAAAGTAAATCTGTTTTTTTCTAGTTGCATTTATTGAATAGTCCTTTCTTTCCCAATTAATCTGCTATACCACTTTTGTTCCACAGACCTGAGAGTCTTGTTTTGGGTTTGCTATTCTATCCCATTGGTTGATGTATTTATCTCTGCATCAGTAACATACTATCTTATTTACATTAGGTTAATAATAACTTGGTTATATATAATAGAGCAAGTCATCTTTACTTACTGTTCTTCAGCAGTGTTTGGCTATTCTTGTCCCTATAATATTCCACATATATATATATATATTTTTTAATAATAAACTTCAGTTTTTGCAGACTTATTAACCTTTACTGGTTTTTTTTTTTAATTTTATTTATTTATTTATTTATTTATTTATGGCTGTGTTGGGTCTTCGTTTCTGTGCAAGGGCTTTCTCTAGTTGCGGCAAGTGGGGGCCACTCTTCATCGCGGTGCGCGGGCCTCTCGCTATCGCGGCCTCTCTTGTTACGGAGCACAGGCTCCAGACGCGCAGGCTCAGTAATTGTGGCTCATGGGCCTAGTTGCTCCGCGGCATGTGGGATCTTCCCATACCAGGGCGCGAACCTGTGTCCCCTGCATTGGCAGGCGGATTCTTAACCCCTGCGCCACCAGGGAAGCCCCACATATATTTTAAAATCAAATCATCAAATTACAGTAAAAAACCCTTTTGGCCTTTTCATTGGAAATACATTGAATTCACAGACAAATTTGGGGAGAACTGATATTTTTATATTGGATTCTTATACAATAAAATGATACATATCTCCAACTGTTTAGGTTTTCTTTAATGACCCTTAATTTAGTTTTGTAATTTCCCTATAGAACTGCTGGACATTTTTTCTTATATTCACACCCAGATACTTAATATTTTTCTTATATTTAAATCCAGATAATTAACATTTTATTTACTTAACAGAACATAAGACCTATCCCAAAAGAAATTAGTGAAACAGATGATAAATATAATGGTACTACCGAAAATTCAAATCCAAGATATAAAGGGATTTAAAATGTGAAAGCAAAGTTATGAGTTATGGAAATAAAAGAAGAAAATCTAACATGTCTAGCTGGAGTTCAAAAAGAAATAATGGTAAAGAAGCAATATTTGAAGAGACAAATGTAGTAATTTTCAAGAATTGATAAAAGACATGAATCCTGAACTAATATATTACATTAAAACTGCAGAAAACCAAAGACAAAAAGAAAATACTAATAACAAAGAGAAAAAAAAATCACCTAAAAAAGAAATAACTTCTCAACAGCAACAAGAAAAATCAGAAAACAAAATTAAATAATGTCTTTAAAGTGCTAAAAGGAAATAGCTGCCAAGCTAGAATTATACACTAAGCTAAATTATCATTCAAGAGAGAGTAAAACAAATTTTCAGAGAGCAAAATTTGAGACAGTTTATGACAGGTAGCCCCTCATGAAAAAATAATTAGAATTCTTAATAAAAAAAAAAAGGACTGCACACAAAAGGAAGACCTAAGATACAAGAAAGAATGAGGAGGAAGAAAGATTGCACTCTGCAGATAAATCTAAATAAACACTAGTATAAAAAACAAAAATAATAATGATCACTCTGGTCAAGCATGGCTACAGAGGAGGCTCCTGAACTCAACTGTCCCATGGACACACCAAATCTACAGCTACACAGAACAATTCCCTGTGAAAGAAATCCAGAAACTAGAGGGGAGTGACCAAGATGGTGAAGTAGGAAGACCCTGACCTAAACTCCTCCCACAGGCACACCAAAATTACAACTGTTTACAGAGCAACTATCTATGAGAATGACCTGAAGACTAGAAGAAAACACTTCTTACAACTTAAGATATAAAGTAGAAATCACAACAAGAAGGGCAGGAGGGGTGGAGATGCAGTATAATCAAGACCCATACTTCCAAGATAGGCAACACACAAATGAGAGGATAATCACAATTGCAGAGGTTCTCCCCAAGGAGCAAGGGGTTTGAGCCCCACATCAGGCTCCCCAGACTGGGGTTCCTGCACTGAGAAAACAAGCCCCCAGAATGTCTGGCTTTGAAGACAGGGGTGGGAGCCTTATGTACAGGAGAACTGGAGGGCCGTAAGAAATAGACTCTGCTCTTAAAGAGCACACACAAAATCTCCACATGCTCTGGAATCAGCACAGAGTAGTAATTTGAAAGGAGCCTGGGCCATACCCACTTGCGGATCTTGGAGAGCCTCCCAGAAAGGTAGGAGGCAACTGGGATGCTTCCTGGGGACAAACACACTGAAAGCAGACATTTGGGGAATCTCGCTCTACCACAAGGACACTTGTGCTGACAAGCATCATTTTGGAATCCTCCTTCTAGCCTAACAGTGCCGGGGGCTTACCCACCCAACAGCCCATTGGCACCAGCCCTGGGATACCTCATGCCAAGCAGCCAGGTGCATGGGGACCCATTCCTGCCCACCAGTGAGCCAGCACCAGGCCCTGGAACACCGAGGCCTCACAGCCAACCACCCCAAGAAGTGGCTCCACCAACCAGTGGGCTGGCACCAGCCCCGGGAACCCACAGGGTGTGCTGCCAATTGCAAAGGGACTCAGTCCCACCCACCAGCAGCATGAGGTATCACGGTCCCTGATTTCAAACTACACTATAAAGCTACAGTTATCAAAACAGTATGGTACTGACACAAAACAGACAGATAGATCAATGGAACAGAATAGAGAGCCCAGAAATAAACCCACACTTATAAAGGGCAATTAATCTATGACAAAGGGAGCAAGAATACACAGTGAGGAAAGACAGCCTCTTCAATAAATGATGTTGGAAAAACTGCATAGCTACAGGCAAAAGAATCAAACAGACTACTCTCTTACACCATACACAAAAATAAATTCAAAATGGATTAAAATTTTAAATGTAAGACCTCAAACTATAACATTCGTAGAAGAAAACATAAGCAGTAGGCTCCTGACACAAGTCTTATCAATTTTTTGTTGGATATATCTCCTCAGGCAAGAGAAACTAAAGCAAAAAATAAACAAATAGGACTACATCAAACTAAAAAGTATTTGCATAGCAAAGGAAATTATCAACAAAACAAAAAGGCAGCCTACTGAATGGGAGAAGATATTTGCAAACGATATATCCAACAAGGGGTTAATATCCAAAATAAACAAAGAACTCATACCATTCAACATCAAAATAACAAACAGATTAACAAATGGGCATAGGACCTGAATAGAAATTTTTTCCAAAAAAAAAGACATACAGATGGCCAATAGGCACATGAAGAGATGCTCAATATCACTAATCATTAGGTAAATGCAAATCAAAACCACAATGAGATACCACCTCACACATGTCAGAATGGCTATTATCAAAAAGAAAACAAGAGAAAGGGGAACCCTCCAGCACTTGTCAGTGAGAACATAAATTGGTGCAGCCACTATGGAAAACAGTAGGGAGGTCCTCAAGAAGTTTAAAAATAGAACTACTTTTGAACCCAGCAATTCCACTTCTGGGTATTTTTCTAAAGAAAGCAAAAATAGTAATTCAAAAAGATATATGTACCCCTATGTTTACTGCAGCATTATTTACAATAGCCAAGATATAGAAGCAGCCTAAGTGTCCACTGATAGATGAATCGATCAAGAAGATGTGGTATATATTTAATGGGATATTATTCAGCCACAAGAAAGCAACGACATGGGTGGACCTATAGGGTATTTTGCTAAGTGAAACAAATTAGAGAAAGACAAATATCATATTATTTCACTTATATGTGTTATCTAAAAAGCAAAACAAATGAAAAAATGTAAAACAGAAACAGACTCATAGATATAGAGAACAAACATGGTTGCCAGAGGAGAGGGTGGGGAAGGGGTAAATGAAATAGGTGAGGGAGATAAAGAGGTACAAACTTTCAGTTACAAATTAAATAAGTCATAGAGATGAAATGTACAGCATGGGAAATATAGTCAGTAACATTGTAATATCTTTGTATGGTGACAGATGGTAACTAGACCTATGATGGTGATATTTTATAATGGATAGGAATATGGAATTTATATGCTGTGCACCTACCATAGTTTTGTAGGTCAGTTATACTTCAATTAATTAATTAATTAAAATAAAATATTTTTTAAAAAAAAAGAAATCCAGAAACTAGGTGAATGAATCCTGTACATCAGATAGAGAAGAAATAAACAAACTGAAAAAGGGCTCAGTGCAGAGTCAGCAGACAGAAATGCCCATCTCCCAGGAGAATTAGCATACCTTAAAAACTGAAAGCCTGAGATTTAGGCTCCTAATTCACACACAACTAAGGGCCAACTGTGATCTTCCTCAGAGAGCAGGCAAAAATGCTGGAGTTATCTCCACAATTGCCTGCCCCACTCCAGGTCACTGCTATCTCCCTAAAAGGAGTTTGTGCACCTGTCTGGAGCACCATCTTTTGCAACTGTTGCACAGAAGACACACCCCGATCACCTGGCTTTGGTGACCAGCAGGTCTTGCATTCACAGGTTCAATGGGATTGTAGCAAACAAAGGAATAGTTCTTAACTGGCTATTCCCCCAGTCTCAGCACAGAGGCAACAGTCAGAAATGCCTATCTCTGAGTCTTTTTGTAAAAGAAGCCAATTTGCATATCTTAAAAGCTGCAGCCTGAAGGTCAGGCTTCTAATTCAACACATATGTAGGGGGCCAACTGCAATTCTCTCCAGACCAGGGAAGACTGTGATGCCTTCTCCATGGTCACTCACTGGCCAGCTAAAGGTTGCCAGTGTCTTCCTGGAACAAGTTATAGACATGTCCATCAGGAGCTCCTGGTTTTGCAGCTGCCACCCAGGAGATGCATTCCTTGATCACCTAGCCAACAGGACTTGCATTCACAGGTACAAAGAAACACTTCTTAACCAGATATCACTCCAGGGCTCAGCAAAGAGGGAGCAGACAGAAATGGCCATTTTCCGGTCTTGCCCTGAAAGAGATCTACCTGCATATTTTAACAGCTGTTGCCTCAGGGTATGGCCTCTAGTCAGCCTGACTCTAGATGCTGACGACATAGTCCCCTTTGGAACATGACAGGTTGTGACTTACCTTCAACTACAGAAGCCACTAAGAACAAAGAAGGCAGTTTGGACAATCACAAAGTTTCAGATACAACTAAGAGCTAGGGTCAGGCTGAATGATAAGGTTCATCTCCTACATAAAACCAGTCCATCAAGATTGAGAGAGATGGCTGTTTATCTAATGCACAGAAACTAAAACAGAAAGAGTCAAGGAAAATGAAGAAACAGAGGAATATGTTCCAAACAAAAGAACAAGATAAAACTCCAGAAACGCACCTTAATTAAACAGAGATAGGAGATTTACCTGATAAAGAGTTCAAAATAATGTTCACAAAAATGCTCACCAAGGTCAGGAGAACACTGCATGAACAAAGTGAGAATTTCAAAAAAAGGAAAGAAAATATAATAAAGCACCAAACAGAAATCACAGAACAGAATAACACAGTAACGGAAATGAAAAATTCAATAGAGGAGTTCAACATCAAACTAGATGAAATGGAAGAAAGGATCAGTGAACTCAAAGACATGGCAGTGGAATCCATTCAATCAGAAAATAAAAAAGAAAAAAGAATGGAAAAGCGTGAAGATAGCTTAAGGGACTTAAGCAGACAAATATACACATTATAGAGGTACCAGAAAGAGAAGAGAAAGAGAAAGGGGCAGAAAGCTTATTCAAAGAAAGAATGGCTGAAAACTTCCCTTGACTGGGGAAAGAAATAGACATCTAGATCCAGGAAGCCCAAAAAGAACCCCAAAAAGATGAATCCAAAGAGATCCACACCAAGACACACTATAATTAAATTGTAAACAGTTAAATAAAAGGAGAGATTCTTAAAACCAGCAAGAGAAAACAACTTGTTATGTGCAAGAGAACCCCCATATAACTATCAGAAGATATTCAGCACAAACTTTGCAGGCCATAAGGGACTGGCATAATATATTCAGAGTGCTGAAAGAAAAAACCTGCCACTCAAGAATACGCTACAAGGCAAAGTGTCCTTCAGAATTGAAGGAGAGATCAAAAGTTATCCAGAAAACCAAAAGCTGAAGAAATTCATAACCACTAGATGGCCTTACAAGAAATGTTGAAATTAATTAATTAATTTAAAAAGGAGTTGAAAGACCAGTAACTGAAAACCATCAGACATTGATGAAAGAAATTGAAGACACTAATAAATAGAAAGTCCATGCTCATGGATTGGAAGAATTAATACTGTTAAAATGTCCATACTACCCAAAGCAATCTACAGATTCAATGCAATTTCTATCAAAACCAGTAGCATTTTTCACAGAAATAGAACAAACACTCCCCAAATTTGTATGGAACCACAAAAGACTCTGAATAGCAAAAGCAACCTTGAGGAAGAAGAACAAGTCTGGAGATATCATGCTTCCTGATTTCAAACTATATTACAAAGCTATAGTAATCAAAACAGTATGGTGTTTACATTAAAAACAGACATGTGATCAATGGAAAAAAAGAGAGCCAAGAAATAAATCTATATGGTCAGCAAATTTATGACAAAGGAGCTAAGAATACACAGTGGGAGAAAGGACAGTCTCTTCAATAAGTGGTGCTGGGAAAACTGGAGAGCCACATGCAAAAGAATGAAATTGGACCATTATCTTACACCAAACACAAAAATCAACTCGAGATGGATTAAAGACTTGAACACAGACCTGCAACCATAAAACTCCTAGAACAAAGCATAGGCAGTAAGTTCCTTGACATCAGTCTTGACAATGATTTTCTGGACATGATACCAAAAGCAAAGGCAACAAAAACAAAAATAAATAAAGGACTACATTAAACTAAAGCCTCTGCACAGCAAAGGAAACCATCAAAAAAATGAAAAGGCAGGGCTTCCCTGGTGGCACAGTGGTTGAGAATCTGCCTGCTAATGCAGGGGACACGGGTTCGAGCCCTGGTCTGGGAAGATCCCACATGCCGCAGAGCAACTGGGCCCATGAGCCACAATTACTGAGCCTGCGCGTCTGGATCCTGTGCTCCGCAACAACAGAGGCCACGATAGTGAAGAGGCCACGATAGTGAAGAGGCCCGCACACTGCGATGAAGAGTGGCCCCCGCTTGCCGCAAATAGAGAAAGCCCTCGCACAGAAACGAAGACCCAACACAGTCAAAAATAAATATAAAAATAAATAAATAAATAAATAAATAAAAATGAAAAGGCAGCCTACTGAATGGGACAAACTATTTGCAGACCATATATCTAATAAGGGGTCAATATCCAACATGTGTAAAAAAAACCCATAAAACTAAATATCAAGAAAACAAACAATTCAATTAAAAAATGAGCAGAGGAACCGAATAGACATTTTTTCAAAGAAGACGTATGGATGGCCAACAGACACATAAAAAGGTGCTCAGTATCACTAATCATCAAAGAAATGCAAATCAAAACGATAATGAGGTATCACCTCACACCTATTAGAATGGCTGTCATCAAAATGACAAATGATAACAAGTGTTTGTGAGGATGTAGTGAAAAGGGAACCCTTGTGCACTGTTGGTTGGCATGTAAATTGGTACAGCCACTATGGAAAACAATGTGGAGGTTCCTCAAAAAATTAAAAATAGAACTACCATATGATCCAGCAATCCCACTTCTGGGTATATATCTGAATGAAATGAAAACAGGATATTGATGAGATATCCATACCCCCATGATCACTGCAGTATTATTCATAATAGCCAAGACAGGGAAATAACCTAAATCTCCATCAACAGCAGAATGGATAAACAAGATATACACACATACACACAAACACACACACACACAATGGAATGTTATTCATTCAGGAGAAAGAAGGAAATCTTGCCATTTGCCACAATATGGAGGGACCTTGAGGGCATTATGCTAAGTGAACTAAACCAGACAAAGAAAGACAAATACTACATGTTTTCACTTATATGTGCAATCTAATTTTTCAAAAAGTCCAACTCAAACTCATAGCAGCAGATAGTAGAAAAGTGATTGTCAGAGGCCGGGGGCTGGGGGAAACAGGGAGAGGTTGGTAAAAGGATATAAACTTTCAGCTGTAAGATGAATAAGTTCTGAGGGTGCAATGTATTACATGGTGACTGGAGTTGATAACATTGTACTGTAGAATTGAAATTTACTAAGAGAGTAGAACTTAAATGTTCTCACTAAAAAATTATAAATTAAAATATATATGTATATATGTACATATATATATACACACCCATATATATATGTTAACTAGATGGGAGGAATCCTTTCACAATGTATATATATATATCCAATCATTGCAACGTACACTTTAAATATCTTACAATTTTGTCAATTATACCTCAATAAAGCTGAAAAAAATTTAAAATGTTTAAGAAGTTGCCTCTTTCATGTGAGCCTGGGATAAAGAGATGTAGTACAAGACGAAACCAAAGTTCAGCAGTCCAGACTATATAGAGCCCAATACCGGCTAACTATATTGGCGTTTTTCCAGAGCACATTTGATATACATTGACTGTTGTTTGTATTTTGCTTTGATTTTTTTTAAGGACACATATATGAAAATATATATACAATGGGAAAAAAGCAAGAATCAGGTTTGCATTGAAAAGATACCTCTGACTGCAATGTAGAAAATGGATTGGAAGAGTACATGCCAAAAACTATTTCTATAATTTGAGCAAAAGATGTGAAAATAGCCAGGACATAGTTTTACATATGTTTTTTCCCTCAGTTACAAACATGATTATCAATTCATCTGAAACAAAAGTATTGGGATATTACATTGAAATATATTTCTGTTTCTTACATAAAATGAAATTTCACAGAAAGAAGAATAGCCAATATCTGTCATCCACAGATAAGATAAAACAAAACAGACATTAAGCCATGGATGTCGATTCTATTTAGGTGTCTACATCCATCTAACTGTTTTGCCATTGCTCAGTGATAACATTTTAAAGAACCATCATGGTTAGATTTAACTAATGTCCTATTGAACAGGACTTTTAAGAACAACAGTAATGATAATTACTAAAAGTACTAATTCACCTCTTAAATCCTCTAATTAAGAGCACATTTTCCTTCATTCGTCTCCTCTCCACTCTCCACACATATACACACACTTCCCAAAAATTTCACTCAACCATCAGTAAACATGTATTCACCAGTCACTATAATAATATAAATATGAATAAGCTAACACTCTGGGTCTTTAGGTGCTTACACTCTAGTGCTAACTTTTGTCCAATTAAGCTCTATTTTAAATTCAAAATAATACAGAAAGATATACAGTATAAAATGGAAATATAACATTCAAGAGACATAAAAGGAGACTACAGTACATTTGGATAGGGATAGGAAATCAGTGAGTAAATTAACATTCTTCCCCATGCTAGATCAGAAAGGAAGAGTAACATATTTAAGCTTTCTTCCTTGATTAAGCCCTCCATTGACTTTTTTTCCTAATGTTCTCAATAGGCCAAATTATACTAAGATTTAGTAGTGAGAGTCAATGTGTTTGATTAGAATACATAAATGGAAAATAGAATTCAATCAGTAAAATTAATGGGATTTCACCCTACGAATTACAGAAATTTTAAATCCTATTTTAAAACAAATTACATAACCTTACTCTGCAATCAAGCAGAGTTGATTCTGTTTCTTTCTTGTCATCTACTGTAAGACTTGGACTATATCTAGACTGATGATGATTTACTATAGTGCTTTAACTCATCACAAACCAGATCTCCCAAACCTAAATTCTTATTACCATTTGCAGACAGAAGATCCACAAAACCTCATAAACTTTTATTGTATGAGTGATAGCCTAACAAAAAAGATAAGTGTGTCACCATCACAGAAAAAAAAAAAGTAACACCATTATAAAGCAGGAGCAGCAAACTAAAATGTTCCATGTTCCTTTTTTTTCCTTCAGATAGTCCTCTTACATTAATTCACTAACAAAATAGCTGACCAGTCCCATATGCCAAGTCCCAGCAGGTTCTTTCTATCTCATTGAGGAGTTAACACATGAACAACTGACCCACAGTTCATTAATAATAATAATAATAACTCCTATCATTTTCAGTACTTCCTATGTGCAGGGAACTATAAATTAAGCATTAAGATAAATAATGTTATCATCCCCATTTTACAGATGAGAAAACCAAGGCTTAGAGGTTAAGAAGTTTACAAAACTGAGGTGATGGTTTAGGATTGTTGAAATTTACACAGCTGGTAAGTGGCAGAACAAGTGTTCAATCAGGCCTGAAGCCAGAGCCCAAGTACTTGACCACATATTAATTACACCTGCCCAGGTTCTTGCCACCATAAAATGTCTAAGTCCTCTGCCCTACAGGATCTGCTTTAGTTAGAGAATTCATATTCTGCTAATTTATTCCTTTTTTTAAACAAGTTAATTGTTTTAAAATTAGAATAATCTAGGCTTATTCAGAACAGTCCTCTTACTGGATGGACCAGATCAAGATCAGTAAGTGAATTGCAAATGTGACTTCACATTTTGTCTTCTAAATTTCAACAATCAAATTATACTTTCTACCAACTGCAGTAATCTGAATACAGCCAGGCCCACCAAATTATTTCCAATATTGTCTTAAGAGTCCACCTTGTCACAAATATAGATAACTCTAAGGATTGTTCCTAACTCAATGTTTGCCACAGCTTCAGAAACCTTCCAACCAAAGGACTCAAAAGGATGATGGATGTATAACAAAAGTACATTTTACATGTGTACCCTTGGTATAGAAACTATGGCCAACAGGTTTCTTCTCCTCAAAGGTTCTCCAACTCCTTTGGTAGTAGTAAGTCCAGGAAACTAGCCCCGTATAGGACCTGTTGGGTCAGAAAGTGACTGACCCAAAACTCAGCTACACTGAAACGAAGGGCATGTGAAAATAAAGTTGAACAACAGAAAGAGACACTACCAATACTTTAAACATGTATTTAGCAACTCTGTTTAAAATAACTAATGCATAGTTTAAAAAATTATAAGGAATAACTATCCACTGTGAAAGTACTATAGGAAGAATATGTAAAGCATCTATACCCACAGGTACAAGCAGTTTCCACCAGGAAATTTACAGAAGGCTTCAAAATATGAAATTTGAATTGTCCTGAAAACACAATAAAAGTGCTCTAGGCATTCAGAGGGGGAAAAGAGCATCCAGATGGATAAAACAATATATGCCAAGGAAAAGTCAAAAGTAATAGAGCTCTCAAGGAACGACAAGGCAAGACAGTGAAGAGCACTGGTTAAATCAAGCTGGAGGGGCAGATGAGGACCAGATCACAGAGGCCCAAAATACCATACCAAGAATTTTGCACTTGATTTCAGAAAAAAAAAAAAAGTATTGAAAGCTTTATAGTGGGGGAGTTGGCACATATGTGCTTTGAAAAGAGCATTCTGGCAAGATCCTGTAAGCAACAGAATTCTTCAAAACAAACATTTCCTTTCAATGATGGAAGAGGATGATAAAGTTAATTTTTTAATGAATTAATATTTGGGCTGGAATGAGCATGAGGTGGCTATAATTGTATTCAACACATGTGAAATGTTAAAAACTAAATGAGACTAATGTGTTTGCAAATCCAGTATGATGATCATTTTCCATAGTAATTTAGTGTTAGATACTAATTGAGACTCTACACTGAATATTTCAAAAATATGTTATTGAGATAATGCTTCACTGGACCAGGTTACATTAACTTTAAAAGAAATTTTAAAATTACTTTATATTCAATTTGACATTGAAATTACAAAATAGTTCTTCAAACATTTACTGAGTGTTATGAATGTTATTTACTCAACTGCCTGCCCTATTTGTATCATGGGTGAATTATTTATTTATTTTGTAACATTTGTATCAATGCTTTAATACAAAAACATCCCCCATGTAATTTCCTTCATGGAATATTACCAATGTACATATTCCAAGACCCTTTACTCATTTCCTAGTGCTCATGGAAATATTTAATAAAATAATAATAGCTCACAGTTACTGCACACCAGTTATGTACCAGACACTGCACTAAGCACTTTACATGTACTAAGTCATGTAGTCCTCACAGCAACACCATGAAATAAGTACTATAATTATCCTCCATTTTACAGCAAGACATAGGAGGTTAAGTAACTTGCAGAAGGACACATACATGGCAAGTGGTAAGGCCAGAATCAGAATCCAAAAGACTTAATTCCAGAGCCCATGCTTTCAACCACCTGTTCCACAGAGTTAAATAATTTCAATGTACAAAATATACTCTAAGGTGTATCTCTATCAAATAGACAATATATAGATTCTAAGTAACCTTTAAAACACCCATTCACATCACTTGAAATCATCCATTCAACAATCATTTTTAAATAACTTTTTGTGTATCTATTACATGTCAGGCAGTGTTCTAGGTACTAGGTGCACAACAATGAACAAAACAGGCAAAATACTCACAGTCAACATTCTAGTGGGAAATACAAATGATAAACAAAAAATACATAATATGAAACTAAAGAAGTCATAAATGGTTTGAGGGAAAAAATGGTGTTTTGAAGAAAATAAAGTATGCTAGAACTGCCATGCAAGTATTTTTCTCAACAGAATACACACACCACCAGAACAGCAGGGGTCAGCCAGACACGCTACCAGAGCTTCCACTCTGCTCTGATGCCCATTCTGAGCTGCAGAGTCTGGTTCCCTATGCCAGCCTTCTTCTCCCAGCCTAATGACACCCTATCCTCCCTCATAACAATCTTATTTCCATTTTCCTCACCCTTCCCCACCTTAACCTTTGAGGAGATTCTTGAAAACTGTGACTCATTCTTCATGACTCAGATCAAATCTTATTCTTTCGTGAGATCTCCCCGACTCACCCTCACTTCCTCCTCTGCACTTAAAATTGTATGCACTATACTATGTTGTATTTACTGGTTCATATCACTTTCCTCTACTAGACTGTAAGTTTACTGATCTTGTTATATATAGTACCCTAAATAATCCCTGGCCCTATCTCTAAGTAGGTACTCAAAAAGTTGTAATGGCAAGAATGGCAAGCTTAACATTGCAGTATATGGCACAATAAAGAAATTAGCATAATTAGCAGAAGAGGCTGACAAAGTAGATAGGAGTTCAATCATGAAAGTCCTCATATGCTAGGCCAAGGAGTAAATATTTGTATCCTATAAGTAACAAACTGCATAGACAGAAGAAAGATTTAGATCCATATATACCTGGGCTCTATTTCGTATCTACAAATCAAATGTACGAACTTGGGAAGATTATTTAACTACCATGAGCCTTAAATTTCTTCATCTGTTAACAGAGATAACAGTACCTACCCTCACAGATTTTGTATGAGAATTAAAGACAATGCTTATAATGCATCTAGCACAGTGCCTCACTCACACACACACACACACACACACACACACACCCCCTCAATAAATGGTACCTATCATTATTATAAATGATATAAGCACAGGAAGGACATTAACAAAATCTGTGTTTTAAACAGATCACTCTGTAAGGGTATGAAAGATACACTGTCAGGAAGAAGAAACTAGTAGTTGGAAAAACACCCAGAGGCTATTTTTAAATTATTCCGAAGAAAACAGATGAATACTTCAACTAACGAGGGAACAATGAGGATGCGGACCAGAGGACAAACATGAAAGATATATAACTGATAGGGCTTGATAACTAATCAGATATGGGAGATTGTTATATAATGATGAAAAAGACTAGTTAGAAATATCAATATGAATAAATTGATCAATAAAGATCAGATATGTCAAATAGATGGCAGTTTTTTCAATTTAAAAAAAAAAAAAGATACTTCTAAGTATACGTCATACTTACTTATGACAGTAAGACCAGTAGTGTGGGCAAGGTGAATGGTATGGGCCTGGAGTGGGGTATGACAGATCTAGTTAGGGATCAAGACACAGAAAGAGATCTTAGAAAGCAGGGGTTTGTACCTTTTGGGAGATTAGATAAGGAGGCAAAAAGACATACTAGTGAAATATGTGTTCATTGAAGACATTTCCATTAATAAAAAAACTTGCTAGAATTAGTCAGCTGTTAAGTTCCAACTGATAAGTTCATGTCAAATACTATTGGTTTGATCAAGTCTTGATGTCTCAAAACTTGACTCCTCAAGCAAAAAATCTGGCCTGATTTTTTCAAATCCATAATGTTTGCTTCTTTTTCTTTTGGTTCATAGTCAAGACTATTTTTTAGGCAAAGTCACTTGGGTTTCACATGGCTTGGAAAATAAATAATAAATAACATAAAGAAAGGAAAAACCTAAATCATGACTGCATTTCTCCTTGTTTAAATTTTATTATAATAGTTCAAGTGATTGCCCACATTAGAGGTTAAAAAACTTATGCTAAGGAATCAAAGTTTTTTGAAGAAAAAAAGATCAAATAGAATTTTAAAAGAAATATGTAAAGGAATACAAATGTATTTCATGATCATTGGTCAAAAATTGGGGATCTATTCAAGGACTTAAACTGAAAACTATCTATGCCCTAATAAAAGTGACAAAACTTTTGGAATAAAGGATTGAAACTTATATAATTTATATCTAATAATAATTTAATGCCATTAAATTATTGCTTCAGGATTAACAGTTACTGACGTTTCACTTGAAAATTTCAAAGAAGAATGATGATGTTAATAAATCATTAAACAAACTTATAGTTTATTAATAAACAATAGAAAAATATTTAATATTGTATGACCTTGGACAAGTTATTTGACGTCTCTGTGCCTCAGTTTCCTCATATGAAATTAAGAAAATTATCATGGTTGACCTTTAAAATTCCTTACAACTGTAACGTTCTATGAACCTGTAAAATAATAAATTATATTATACAGACTATTAAATGTTACAGGAGTTCAGAGGAGAAGCATTAATCTGGACTGAAAACCATGTTGTAACAGAAAAAGAGAGGTCATAGAGTAATAAAAACCATAGCCAAAGAGTTAATATATGTCAAGACTATGCTAAGTACTCTACAGTCATTATCTGACTTTTTAAATTAATAGACTTTATTTTTAAAACAGTTTTAGGTTTACAGAAAAATGAGAAGAAAGTACAGAGAATTTCCATACACTCACTCACTCCCTCACTTAATTTTCACATACAGACACATACTATGAAGTTCCTATGATCATATCTATTCAGTTGATAAAGATACCAGAGCAGATAGATAGTGTGAAGCTGAATTTGTTTTCAAGTACATTCTCTTGACCACTAGGCGGCCCAGCCTTCCACAAATACCTGGTTTTAAATTATTGCTCTGCAACTGACTGCAAAGCATGTGATATGACCTCTATGACCATCATCATCATAAAATGTGAAGAAATTAAATAACATGTATAAAGTATACTCATTAGTTAGTTCCCTTCTTTCTCTGAGGTAAATTGAGTCTCATGAAGGAGGTAATATTTAAGCTGGGGCTTCAATTGGCAAAAAAAGACCATTTTGAAACAGAAAAGTTGCTCACAAAGACTCAAAAATCTTCATTTTTATCTTATATACCAGGAATAGTGAAGGGTTTTGAAAGAATGATTGAGAAAAAAAGAAATAACAGAACTAAGTGGGGAAAGGACCACATTTATTGATCTGAATTTAAGTGAACTAAAGAGAAGTAAAACCTCTTTGGAGAAGACACTGCGCAATACACCAGAGCTCTTTAAAGAGTACAGAAAAAGGGACTTCCCAGGTGGCACAGTGGTTAAGAATCCGCCTGCCAATGCAGGGGACGTGGGTTTGAGGCCTGGTCCAGGAGTATCCCACATGCCGCGGAGCAGCTAAGCCCATGTGCCACAACTACTGAGCCTGCGCTCTAGAGCCCGCGAGCCACAACTACTGAGCCCGCGTGCTTCAACTACTGAAGCCTGCGAGCCTAGAGCCCGTGCTCTGCAACAAGAGAAGCCACCGCAATGAGAGGGCTGCGCATCACAAGGAAAATAGCCCCCTCTTGCTGCAACTAGAGAAAGCCTGCGCGCAGCAACGAAGACCCAAAGCAGCCAAAATAAATAAATAGATAAATAAATTTAAAAAAAAAAAAAGAGTACAGGAAAAGACATTGGTTCCGGGACTTCTTTACAAAAAACAAAACCAAAAAACCTCTATTCCCAGGCAAAAGCATATTAAAAGTTATATAACAATTCAGCAAACACGTATTAAGTAATTACAACATACAAAGCACTCTGCTAATGGCTGAGGTAAACTGAATAATGGTCTCCCAAATATGTTCATGCCCAAATACCCAGAACCTATGAATGTTGCCTTATATGACAAAAAGAACTTTTCAAATGTGATTAAAGATCTTGAGATAGGAGATTATTCTGGATTATCCAGTGGGCCCAGCGTAATCACAATAGTCCTCATAAGAGGACCACAGTAGAAGTCAGAGAAGGCACTAGGATGATGGAAGCAGAGACTGGAGTGATGCAGTTTAGAGATGAAGGAAGGGGCCACCAAGGAACCAAGGAACAGAGGTAGTCATTAGAAGCTAGAAAGGGCAAGGAAATGGATACTCACTTCAGAGCCTCTACAAAGATCACCATCTGCTGACACCTTGACTGTAGCCCAGTGAAACTAATTTCAGATTTCTGACACCCAGAATTATAAGAAAATTAATTTTGTTGTGTTAAGCCCCTAAGTTTATAGTAATTTATTACAGCAGCAATAGAAAACTATTATAGCTGCAAAGCAAGAAACCATTATACATTAAGACTCTATTATGTACTAGGCACTATAATAGGTACTTTCTCAAGGCCTGGTTCTTGCTTACTAAGAAATTACCATCTGGGCTTCCCTGGTGGCTCAGTGGTTGAGAATCTGCCTGCTAAGGCAGGGGACACGGGTTCGAGCCCTGCTCTGGGAGGATCCCACATGCCGCGGAGCAAGTGGGCCCGTGAGCCACAACTGCTGAGCCTGCGCGTCTGGAGCCTGTGCTCCGCAACAAGAGAGGCCGCGATAGTGAGAGGCCCGCGCACCGCGATGAAGAGTGGCCCCCGCTTGCCGCAACTAGAGAAAGCCCTAGCACAGAAACGAAGACCCAACATAGTAATCAATCAATAAAATAAATAAATCTTAAAAAAAAAAAAAAAAGAAATTACCATCTAACTGAAGCAACAGAAAGGTGCTCAGATCATTATGGGATAAAAACTGTAATTGAAGAAAAGTATTATGGAAACATAGACGTTTAGCCCTAAAGGACAGGAACAAGGCTTTAATGAGTTTATGGATCTCCTCATCACTTGGGAAAATATTTCTACCTAAGACACAAAACGTCTTCCACTCTTTCTGTTGACTTGAGAATTTTATAAACCTCAAGCAATTTCAAAATTCAGAGTGAAAATCAGGAACTCATTTGGTTGAGCCCTTTTGGTAGGTAATGCTTTTTAACTTTCAGATTGTTTCAAAAACCTTTCTAGGTCAAAATGTCTGGGGAAAAAATGTCTGCATATAATTGGTCTTAGATCAAAACTCATAAAATAAGTACTGTCAGATGAATTATTTTAAATTTAGGATATAAACAATTTAATATAGGTGAATAGTGATGTTCCTGATACAATATAAGAGAGATTTATTTGCTGAGCACCATCTGGATAAATAGAAAACTTGCAGGCACTGTACAAAAAAGCAAATTGAAATTACGAGCTAACAATAATGAAGATGTGTGGAGATTCCCAGACAGTTTACTGTTTCTGAAACCTCTTCAGTGGGATAAAAAACAGTGATGACTCTAAACTCTAAGTTCTAAATTGTCAAGCAGTCTAGAGAGAAGGATCTTTCAGGCATAAGAAATAAGTGGCCATAAATGCTCTATTTCCCCCAAACCAGCTGTACCCTGAAGAGTTATACTGAAGTCCCTGCAAATGAGCCAAGCCTAAAACTGACAACTTCTTGGCTGTAATTCAGTCTCATACATCTGATACTGTACTAAAACTTTCTGCTTTAATCGTGGTGTCCCTGTTAGATATCATATCAGGGAGAAGACGTGCTTCCTAGGGATTAAGTCCATTCTGCAAATATATTTTTAACACAAAAAGAACAGCTCAGGTAAATATATTAGCTTAATAGCAGATTTTCACACAACGTACCTGTAATCATTTCTTCAATGTTTACCACCCAGAACATACGTTCCATGAGGGCAGGGACCTTGTCCATCTTATTCACCACTGAATTTTCATAACCACACACAATGTCTGGCACACTGTATACTTCTAGTGGGAGTGTAAAATAGCACAACCACCTTGTAAAACTGTTTGGAAACCTCTTATAACGTTAAAGATACACCTATCCTATAACTAGAAAGCCTTAAGGGCTTCCAGGGGTGTGGGGCTTTCCATGCTAAAATGAGGATGATGGTCTCAAGCATACCAGGATGTCTGGACACCCTGCCTATAACTGAGCAATTTTCTTCTTTGAGGTATATTCAAGATAATTAAAGCATATGTCCAAAAAATAATAATAATTATTAACAATAAAGTTCATAGTGGATTTGTAACAGCAAAAAAACTGTAAATGATCCAAATTTCCATCAACAGGAGAATGGATAAGCAATTTGTGGTGTATTCACACAATGAAACCCTATTTTAAAACAAAAAGAAATAAAAACTGATACATGCACCAACATACATTAATCTTAAAAAAAACTTTATTGAGTTAAAGAAGCTATGTACAAATGAGTATAACTCATTCAAGTCTGATCATCTGACTTCTCTTCAAAATCTTCCAGAAGTTTCCAGGTTTTGTCCAGGTAAAAAACAGTGCTCTTTCAATGGTCTATAAGACCCTACACTATCTGACTCAACTACCTTTCTGATCTTATTTCCTCTCACACTCTCCTCCATTCTCCAACCACAGTGGCCTTCTTGATGCCCCAATCAAGATAATCACACTCCTGCCATGAGGACTTTATATTTGTTTTTTCCTATACTTGGGAACAAGAAAGAGGCCCAAAATAAAAACTAAAAGTAGAGGGGAGGACCTTCAAGATGGCTGAGGAGTAAGACATGGAGATCACCTTCCTCCCCACAAATACATCTACATGTGGAACAACTCCTACAGAACAGCTACTGAACACTGGCAGAAGACCTCAGACTTCCCAAAAGGCAAGAAACTCCTCATGTACCTGGGTAGGCAAAAGAAAAAAGAAAAAACAGAGACAAAAGAATAGGGATGGGACCTGCACCTCTGGGAGGGAGCTGTGAAGGAGGAAAAGTTTCCACACACTAGGAAGCCCCTTCACTGGTGGAAACAGGGGGGTGGGGGGGGGGAGCTTTGGAGCCACAGAGGACAGTGCAGCAACAGGGGTGCAGAGGGCAAAGTGGAGAGATTCCCGCACAGAGGACCGGTGCCGCCCAGCACTCACCAGCCCGAGAGGCTTGTCTGCTCACCCGCCGGGGCGGGCAGGGGCTAGGAGCTGAGGCTCGGGCTTCGGTGTTCACATCCCAGGGACAGGACTGGGGTTGGCTGTGTAGAGCCTGAAGGGGGCTAATGCACCACAGCTAACTGGGAGGGAGTCCGGGAAAAAGTCTGGAACTGCCTAAGAGTCAAGAGACCATTGTTTCAGGGTGTGCGAGAAGAGGAGATTCAGAACACCACCTAAACAAGCTACAGAGATGGGCGCTAGCCACAGCTATCAGCGCGGACACAAGAGATGGGCATGAAATGCTAAGGCTGCTACTGCAGCCACCAAGAAGCCTGTGTGTATCACAGGTCACTATCCACACCTCCCTTCCTGGGGGCCTCTGCAGCCCGCCACTGCCAGGGTTCCGTGATCCAGGGACAATTTCCTGGGAGAACACAGAGCACACCGCAGGCTGTTGCAACGTCACGCTGGCCACTGGCGCTGCAGGCTTGCCCCGCATTCTGTACCCCTCCCTCCCTAAGGCCTGAGTGAGCCAGAGCCCCTTAATCAGCCACTGCTTAAACCCCGTCCTGTCTGGGCGAAGAACAGACGCCAGACGGTGAACTACATGCAGAGGCAGGGCCAAATCCAAAGCTGAACCCCAGGAGCTGTGCGAACAAAGAAGAGAAAGAGAAATTTCTCCATGCAGCCTCAGGAGCAGCGAATTAAATCCCCACAGTCAACTTGATGTACCCTGCATCTGTGGAATACCTGAATAGACAATGAATCATCCCAAAATTGAGGCGGTGGACTTTGGGAGCAACTGTAGACTTGGGGTTTTCTGTATGAGACTGACTAGTTTCTGATTTTTACGTTGACCTTAGTATAGTTCTTAGTGCTTCTTATCATTGGTTGCTTTGATCATTGGTTCGGTTGCTCTCTTTTTTTTTATTAATTTTTTTCTTTATTTCAATAATATTTCTTATTTTTTTATTTTAATAACTTTATTTATTTATTTTTCTTTCATTCTTTTTTTTAATCCCTTTTCTTCTGAGCTCTGTGGCTGACAGGGTCTTGGTACTCCGGCCAGGTGTCAGGCCTGAGCATCTGAGGTGGGAGAGCCGAGTTCAGGACATAGGACCACCAGAGACCTCCCAGCCCCAAGTAATATCAATCAGCGAGAGCTCTCCCAGAGATCTCCATCTCAATGCTAAGACCCAGCTCCATCCAACGGCAAGCAAGCTCCAGTGCTTGACGCCCCATCCCAAACAACTAGCAAGACAGTAACACAACTCCACACATTAGCAGAGAGGCTGCCTAAAATCATAATAACTTCAGAGACACCCCAAAACACACCACAGGACACGGTCCTGCCCACCAGAAAGACAAGATCCAGCCTCATCCACCAGAACACATGCACCAACCCCTCCGCCAGGAAGCCTACACAACCCACTGAACCAACCTTACCCATGGGGGTCAGATACCAAAAACAATGGGAACTACGAACTTGCAGCCTGAGAAATGGAGACTCCAAACACAGTACATGAAGCAAAATGAGAAGACAGAGAAATATGCAGAAAATGAAGGAGCAAAGTAAAAATCCACCAGATGAAACAAATGAAGAGGAAACAGGCATTCTACCTGGCAAAGAATTCAGAGTAATGATAGTAAAGATGATCCAAAATCTTGGAAATAGAATGGAGAAAATACAAGAAACGTTTAACAAAGACCTAGAAGAACTAAAGAGCAAATAAACAATGACTAACAAAAAATAAATGAAATTAAAAATTCTCTAGAAGGAATCAATAGCAGAATAACTGAAGCAGAAGAACGGATAAGTGACCTGGAAGATAAAATAGTGGAAATAACTACTGCAGAGAACAATAAAGAAAAAAGAATGAAAAGAATGCAGGACAGTCTCAGAGACCTCTGGGACAACATTAAATGCACCAACATTCGAATTATAGGGATCCCAGAAGAAGAAGAGAAAAAGCAAGGGTCTGAGAAAATATTTGAGGACATTATAGTTGAAAACTTCACTAATATGGGAAAGCAAATAGTCAATCAAGTCCAGGAAGGGCAGAGACTCCCATACAGGATAAATCCAAGGAGAAACATGCCAAGACACATATTAATCAAACTACCAAAAAGTAAATAAAAAGAAAAAATATTAAAAGCAGCAAGGGAAAAGCAACGAATAACATACAAGGGAATCCCCATAAGCTTACCAGCTGATCTTTCAGCAGAAACTCTGCAAGCTAGAAGGGAGTGGTAGGACATATTTAAAGTGATGAAACGGAAAAACATACAACCAAGATTACTCTACCCAGCAAGGATCTCATTCAGATTTGATGGAGAAATTAAAACCTTTACGAAGAAGCAAAAGCTAAGAGAATTCAGCACCATCAACCCAGCCTTACAACAAATGCTAAGGAAACTTCTCTAGGCAGGAAACACAAGAGAAGGAAAAGAACGACAAAAACAAACCCAAAATAATTAAGAAAATGGTAAGAGGAACATACATATTGATAATTGCCTAACAAAAAATTTCACAATTTGTGTGGAAACACAAAAGACCCTGAACAGCCAAAGCACTCTTGAGAAAGAAAAACGGAGCTGGAGAAATCAGGCTCCCTGACTTCACACTATACTACAAAGCTACAGTAATCAAGACAGTATGGTACTGGCACACAAACGGAAATATAGATCAATGGAACAGGATAGAAAATCTAGAGATAAACCCACGCACATATGGTCACCTTATCTTTGATAAAGGAGGCAAGAATATACAGTGGAGAAAAGACAGCCTCTTCAATAAGTGGTGCTGGGAAAACTGGACAGCTACATGAGAAAGAATGAAATTAGAACACTCCCTAACACCATACACAAAAATAAACTCAAAATGGATTAAAGACCTAAATGTAAGGCCAGACACTATCAAACTCTTAGAGGAAAACATAGGCCAAACACTCTATGACATAAATCATAGCAAGATGCTTTTTGACCCACCTCCTAGAGTAATGAAAATAAAAACAAAATAAACAAATGGGACCTAATGAAACTTAAAAGCTTTTGCACAGCAAAGGAAACCATAAACAAGACGAAAAGACAACCCTCAGAATGGGAGAAAATATTTGCAAACCAAGCAACTGACAAAGGATTAATCCCCAAAATATACAAGCTGCTCATGCAGCTCAATATCAAAAAAACAAACAACCCAATCAAAAAATGGGCGTAAGACCTAAATAGACATTTCTCCAAAGAAGATATACAGATTGCTAACAGACACATGAAAGGATGCTCAGCATCACTAATCATTAGAGAAATGCAAATCAAAACTACAATGAGGTATCACCTCCCACCAGTCAGAATGGCCATCATCAAAATATCTACAAACAATAAATGCTGGAGAGGGTGTGGAGAAAAGGGAAGCCTCTTGCCCTGTTGGTGGGAATGTAAATTGATATAGCCACTATGGAGAACAGTATGGAGGTTCCTTAAAAAACTAAAACTAGAACTACCATATGACCCAGCAATCCCACTACTGGGCATATACCCTGAGAAAACCATAATTCAAAAAGAGTCATGTACCACAATGTTCACTGCACTCTATTTACAATAGCCAGGACATGAAAGCAACCTAAGTGTCCATTGACAGATGAATGGATAAAGAAGATGTGGCACATATATACAGTGGAATATTACTCAGCCATAAGAAGAAAAGAAATTGAGTTATTTGTAGTAAGGTGGATGGACCTAGAGTGTGTCATAAAGAGTGAAGTAAGTCAGAAAGAGAAAAACAAATACCATATGCTAACACATATATATGGAATCTAAAAAAAAAATGGTTCTGAAGAACCTAGGGGCAGGACAGGAATAAAGATGCAGACTTAGAGATGGACTTGAGGACATGGGGAGGGGGAAGGGTAAGTTGGGATGAAGTGAGAGAGCGGCATTGACATATATACACTACCAAATGTAAACTAGATAGCTAGTGGGAAGCAGCCACATAGCACAGGGAGATAAGCTTGGTGCTTTGCAACCACCTAGAGGGGTGGGATGGGGAGGGTAGGTAGAAGGGAGATGCAACAGGGAGGGGATATGGGGATATATGTATATGTATAGCTGATTCACTTTGCTATACAGCAGAAACTAACACAACATTGTAAAGCAATTATACTCCAATAAAGATGTAAAAAAACTAAAAGTGCAACATATAAATGTAATAATATTCATTGCTTCTAACTTAGGCCTTTTTATAACTAGGAAGTAAATCACTTTTTAAATTAACAAATTAAAGCTGATAGGAGACAAACTATATATATTTATATACATTATATATATATATAAAATCTATTGTTTATTCTGTAATTTTCCTAACTGACATTGTCAAACCAATAAAAAATGAGCAAGAGTCTTAAATAGGTACTTCACCAAAGACATCCAAATGAACAATAAACATATGAAAAGGTGCTAAGCTTCATTTATCATTAGAGACATGCAAAATAAAATATAGTGAGATATAATCACACCCACACAAGGGTGTCTAAAATTTTAAAGCCTGGCAATGCTGTCAAGGATGTGGAGGAAAAGGAATTTTCAAACGTTGCTGACAATACTGTAAATTGGTACACTTTGCCATATAATCCAACCATTGAATTTATGCATAACTTATGAACCAGCAATTCTACTCCTAACATCCCCATGAGTAATCTTGCAGCAGTAAATAATACCCCAAATCCCAGTAGTTTCATGGGCATGTAACCTGTGCAGTTGCACAGGGCCTTGAACCTAAAATGACACCATGCTTAATATAATGCTCTGTTGTGGCTATATTAAAACTCTTAATAAATGTTGATCAATGGACCCCACGCTTTCATTTTGCCCCTGTCCCTACAAATTATGCAGCTGGTCCTTTTTTTAAGCACATAACTAACAGAAATGTGTGCATGTGTGCACCAAGGGATATGTAAAAATATATTCTTTGCAACGGAACTAGAAACAATCACATGTTTTTTGACAATTAGGCTGAGTAAATTGTGGAACATTCATACCACAGAATACTATACAGCAATGAAAATCAATGAAGTATAGTTATATGCACCTACACAAAGAATCGTCCCCACCTCCACTCCCTGACACATTATAAATATGATTCATGAGTGAAAAATAAACCTGTGGTATTTTAAACTACTGAGATTTGGGGAATTATTTATTGCTGAAGCAGTACCCCACCTAATATGACTAATATACAAAGTCCATCTAGTGACCATTACCATTATTAATCTATTTAAATCCATCCTGAAAATATCTACATTTTTATCTTGTTCACCTGCCACATGTATTGAGTCCCACTGCATCTAGTATTAATTTGATACAGAAATGTTCTCTTTTATTTTTCTAGAATGATTTTTTTCGTACTTTAAAAAGTCCCCCTTAGTTCTAGTATTCTTGACTTTGGTGAATAAGTCTACTCATGCTCTTCACACATCTTACAATATCAATGACTATGATCATGTCCATCCTTTACCTTTCCATTTCTCTATAAAAATATCTTAATCTCAGGTATACCTCTACACATAAAACCCTTCATCCTTTTGATTATTTTGCAAGTTGCCCTTTTCTCAACCCTTTTAGGTCTAGCATCTCCAGGGCCACACATACAGTTAAGCATTTAGTACAATACACAAAAGCTCCCAAAGAGATGAGTTTACCTTTGTCTACCAGTCAAGTAATTCATCCTCACGAGACTGTGGCAGGAAGACCATGATCCATTTTCTTTACACAAAGTTTCCACCTTCTCTTACAGCTAAGTACCCTTAGGGGCAGGTTAGCCCAGACAGGGTTTTTTCCTCATGTACACATTTAGGCTAGCAGAGTGTAAGTTTGCTTCTCTTTAAAAAAGTATTGTATACTCCAGGTACTAATGCACCCAAGTTTGCTTTAGTTCTGCTTTGTTTCACCTACCATTCTCACACTTCCTTTTTTGGCCTCAACAGTTCATAGCCAAGATCGCTTTCCTGAGTCTATTTGTCTGAGACTATGCATTAGAAGCAAAGTTAGACTGCTTTGTCCCTCTGTGCGTTACACAACTCTTACACACTACTATTTTTAAACCCATTCACTTGGACTTAGTTGTATCACAATTTCCTGAACTGGATCCCTTGAGTGGAAAAGGCTGGGGGACAACTCAGGACTTCTTTATCTTCAGAGACTTCTCGCCCTCCCCTTATTTTCATCATACATAAAATAAATTTAAAAAATTAGACAGGTTTTCAAAAAATATGGTAATAAAAATAAAAATAACTCTTAGAATAAAATGTTCTCATATTTTTCTCTTTCCTTACTACTCATTAAAAGCTTTTATAAAAACTAGTGCCATTATTTTAAAATGCCAAGTGTATAAAATCATTTGGTTCTTATAAATATAAGAAATACCAATTTTGACCCAAATATTAAAACAAGGATTGTAAAACAATGATAGTGCTATTATTCCATTATCCTGGATTCCAAAATAAGAAGCATGGTGAAGTCTTGCTGTCGGAGAGGCTCTTTCAAGTGTTGTAGCATGCGGATCATCACCAGGTTCTTAGTACAGGATCACAAGGCAAAACTGCGTCAAATAAGGTGAACTGAAAACAATAAGAATTGCCACCCCCAATTTCTGCAACCTCAGTGGCCAAGCCAATATTTAACTCAATTTTTTTTAAAATATCTGCTTTGTGCCAGCACTCCAGGGCATTCAAAAATGAATCACATCTGAAAAAATTAGAGCATCTCACCCAAAAGCTCACAATTCAATAGAGCAAACAAAAGTAGACTGTGATTATATGTTAATTTTTGGATATTAATTCATTTAATCTTCACAAAACCAATATGTGTTAGAGAATATTATCCATTTAAATATGAGGAAACTAAGTGCAAAAAGTTTATATGCATATAAGAATTCTAATTATTCATTCAAAAATATTTGTTAAGTGTATACTTTGAGTCAAGTACTTCTCTCCTTTCATCTTTTTCTCTCGACCCCTCCACCCTCTTCCTATTTCTCCTCCTTTTCTTTCTTTTCCTCCTTCTTCTTCAGACAATATAGAAATAATGCTAGACTCAAAGGCAAAAAAAAAAAAAAAAGTAGACCATGATTATTGTTACAGGAGAGGGGTTTTTAGAGAGCAATGAAAACACTTGAGAAGCCTAGAGGCATAAGATCTAGTGGGAGGAGAAAACATGGTATGAGACTGTATGTAACAGGAAGAAAAGAGGAAGTGTGAACCTGTGAAAGTATGGAAGCACAATAAAGTGACCCTGTGACTGAATCAGGTTTCATGGGGTCAGAGGAGTAGGGTGAGACACATAGTAAGAGATAAAATTAGAAAGAAAGACTTATTCCTCACCCTGGAGTTGATAACAATAACATATTAAACAATCTTTGAATGAATTATGCTAAATCTCCCAATAACCCTATTAGGAAGATGCTAATATGGTACCCATTTTACAGATAAATAAACTAAGGAACAGAAATATTTATCAACTTTCCCAAGGTCACAAAGGTAGAATTTTGAAAGACCTGGGATAATCAACCCAGAGAATCTGGTATTTAACCACCCACTGCTATTCAAGTAGAGACACAACACAAAGGGAAAAAAGTTATTTTAATTTATTGAGGTATAATTTATATACAATAAGGGAAGATTTTTGAATGTCATAATCCCCAGCTTTCTAGGTTCTCACTTACATGGTCCTCTACATTATATAGAATATGAAAGAAAAAGTGCTCCTAAGTATGAAATAAAAGCACAAGTTTAAAAGCAAACTAATGTTTAGTGTATCTTTTCAGTATTATAATTCATTCAGAGATTGAAACACCCAGAAAAAAAGAAGCAGAAAATTAGTGGGAGCTAGCTCTACCAGTTTCTCAGAAGATTTTTCCAAGACAGTTTCCCTGATCTTTGTTCCTCACTAGGAGCAGGCAGGCTTCAGGCTTAGTGATTCTGTCACAGATCACCTGCTGGTATTCTCTATGCCTCCTTGTAGAAATTCTCATTCAGAAATATTATGTATTCATTTACTTTTGTATCTCTTTCCTCCACCTATGAACAGAAGCAGTTATAGGCTTCAGGCACATGAGTGCCATATATAAACTAGCCACTGATACCCATAAGGAATGGTCTACAGATAGAACAGATCATTATTTCCAGTACAGTAATATTCAGTGCTGTCATTACCTCATTCCCTTTCTTTTTAACCTGGTCTGTTAATACCACTTTCAGAAGAGAAGACTCTCCCAATTTAGAGAGCAAAAAGGTAAGCATTCTTTTATATACCAATGACCCTATTAAAGTGGGCCCTTAATAGATAACTGGCCCCAGTTATTAATTTCTGTCAGAAAGGATTACAAATAAATTATCCTAAAACCAAAGTCATCATTTTAATGTCCCACACCTTTCCCCAACTTTATCTTATGCTAAAAGTTCCACAAAACAAAAACCAATTCATTTTGTTATTTAGAATATATGTTTTTTTTTTAATTTTATTTATTTATTTTTGACTGTGTTGGGTCTTCGTTTCTGTGCGAGGGCTTTCTCTAGTTGCGGCAAGCGGGGGCCACTCTTCATCGCGGTGCGCGAGCCTCTCACTATCGTGGCCTCTCTTGTTGCGGAGCACAGGCTCCAGACATGCAGGCTCAGTAGTTGTGGCACACGGGCTTAGTTGCTCCGCGGCATGTGGGAATCTTCCCAGACCAGGGCTCGAACCCATGTCCCCTGCATTGGCAGGCAGATTCTCAACCACTGCGCCACCAGGGAAGCCCCTAGAATATATGTTTTATAACCAGGTTATCTTGGGATATATGAAAAGAAATTATGTGGCTTAAAGTTAGAGATGCCAAAGTTGCTTTACTGTGATTTTATTTTTAATTGGCTAGGGTGTGACTTTGGTTCCACTTGCTTTTGAGTAGAGGATAGAAAGAGCTTGTGACTCATGGAAAGAAATGGTTGAGAAAGGGGAGGAGATCATTGAGAGCTTTGCAGGCTATGCTAAGGAATTTGGACTTTTTTGTCTGCTTTGCAGTGTGGTTCCATGGAGTGTTTAGCTAACTTTTGTGAGGGTAGAGGATCGTTCTATATGTCAATGAAAAATTAATCAGTCCATCTAAGAAAGAAAGGGAAAACTTTATTCTAGCCAAATTTGAGGATTATAACCTGGGAAGAACTACTCAGAAAGCTCCAAGAACCTGTTAGAAGTCAAGGCACAGTTATATAAGGTTTTTGAGACAGAGGGCTGTACATTAAATGTCATATTATTGATAGTTTACACAACCCAGATCTAAGTGTCATCTTTAGATGCCCCTTAAAAGATCAAGAAGGGGGCTTACCTGGTGGCGCAGTGGTTGAGAATCTGCCTGCCAATGCAGAGGACACGGGTTCGAGCCCTGGTCTGGGAAGATCCCACATGCCGCGGAGCAACTGGGCCCGTGAGCCACAATTACTGAGCCTGCGCGTCTGGAGCCTGTGCTCCGCAACAAGAGAGGCCGCGATAGTGAGAGGCCTGCGCACCGCGATGAAGAGTGGCCCCCACTTGCCACAACTAGAGAAAGCCCTCGCACAGAAACGGAGACCCAACACAGCCATAAATAAATAAATAAGGACTTTCTATTTCACTATCTTTATTAAAAAAAAAAAAAAAAAGATCAAGAAGGAATGTTATCTTTTAAGAAGTTGTCTTATTGGTGCTAGGAGAATGTTGCTCTTCATGGCTGAGCAGATATTTCTGCCAACGGGGGAGGTTTGGTTGATGCATAATATAGATAAACAATGCACAGTAGGTGGGAGAGAGGAGGCCAAAGGAAAGAGAAAATTTTTTTTAGGTTTAAGTTTTTCTTGTCTTGCCATAAAATATGAATTTCATTTCACACAGACATTGTAGATACTATAAACATTATAGTACTGCTGGCATTACTTCATGTTTACCTCTGTGCATAGTGGTTTGCTCTTAATAATTTGTGTTGTGTAAACACATGAATAAAAAGATATTTTTTAAATCCACATTTTAAAAGTCTGAATGAGGAGAAACTGGAACTCTCATTCATTGCTGGTGGGATTATAAAATGGTGAAAACATTTTGGAAAATAGTTTGACAGTTCCTCAAAAAGTTAAACATAGGGCTTCCCTGGTGGCACAGTGGTTGAGAATCTGCCTGCTAATGCAGGGGGACACGTGTTCGAGCCCTGGTCTGGGAGGATCCCACATGCCGCAGAGCAGCTGGGCCCGTGAGCCACAATTACTGAGGCTGCGCGTCTGGAGCCTGTGCTCCGCAACAAGAGAGGTCACAATAGTGAGAGGCCCGTGCACCGCGATGAAGAGTGGCCCCCGCTTGCCACAACTGGAGAAAGCCCTCGCGCAGAAACGAAGACCCAACACAGCCATAAATTAATTAATTAATTAATTTTAAAAACAAAACAAAACAAAACAGTAACATCAGACTCTTTAAAAAAAAAAAAAAAGTTAAACATAGACTTACCATAGGAACCAGCGATTCTACTCCTAGGTATAAACCCAAGAAAATAAAAACATATGTTCTCACAAAAATCTGTACAAGAATGTTCACAGCAGCATTATTCATAATAGCCTAAATGTGGGAACAACCCAAATGTCTATCAGCTGATAAATGAATAAACAGTATGTGATAAATTATTATTACTATTATTAAATACGATTTGGCCATAAAAAGGAATGAAAAACTGATACATGTTACAACATGGGTGAACCTTGAAAACATCATCTTAAGTGAAAGAAGCCAGTCATAAAAGGTCACATATTATATGACTCCATCTATATGAATTGTTCAGTTTACGTAAATCTGCAGAGACAGAAAGTATATTAATAGTTTCCAGGGACTAGGCAGAAGGAGAAAAGGGAATGACTGCTAATGGGTACAGGGTTTCTCTGAGGGGTTATGAAAATCTTCTGAAACTAGTGATGATGGCTCTACTCCTCTGTGAATATACTAAAAACCACCAAATTATACACTTTAAAAGGGTGGATCTTACGGTATGTGAATTATATCTTGATAAGCTATTACTCAAAAAATAATCATTAAAAAAGAGCTTGAGGGACTTCCCTGGTGGCGCAGTGGTTTAGAATCCACCTGCCAATGCAGGGAACGCAGGTTCAATCCCTGGCCCAGGAAGATCCCCATGCCGCGGAGCAACTAGGCCCTGCAGTAAACCTTTCTCTGCCTCAAACTCTGAGGTTTGTTTGGCCTCACTGTGCGTCAGGCACATGAACTTGTGTTGGACAACATTTCCTCATTTAACAGGTAAGGAAACTGGGCCTAAAAAAGTCACTTATTTGTCCAATGTCATACAGCTAATGGGTATCATTGTTTATAAACTACATTGTTTATCAACTACAATTACTGAGCCTGCACTCTAGAGCCCACGAGCCACAACTATTGAGCCTGCACACCACAACTACTGAAGCCCACATGCCCTAGAGCACACACACCGCAATTACTGAGCCCACGCACCTCAACTACTGAAGCCTGCATGCCCTAGGGCCTGTGTGTTGCAACTACTGAGCCCACGTGCTGCAACTACTGAAGCCCGTACGCCTAGAGCCCATGTCTCCCCAACAAGAGAAGCCACCGCAGTGAGAAGCCCGTGCACCACAACAAAGAGTAGACCCTGCTCGCCGCAACTAGAGAAAGCCCACGTGCAGCAACAAAGACCCAATGCAGCCAAAAAATAAATAAAATTAATTAAATAAAATTTTTAAAAAGGAGTTTGATATGCCGGTAGTACAGGGGTTTTAAGAGAGAAAGCAAGAAAGACAGGTTGGAGCTATATTATAATTATAATTGCTCAAATGTGCTATCTTGAGGAGTTCTGACTTTATCTTATGAAAGGTAGAAAGCAAAGAAATAATCATATCAGATTCAGAAAGATAAATTATTATTGATATCACTACTAATCTGAATAGAAGTGATATATTTAGTATCTATAAACTTGTAACTTTAAATTACAATGGATTACTTTCATTCACATATTGAATTATTTCTCTCATTTTTAATGACCTCATAGAACTTAGAATTAAAAAGAATATTAGAAATAATTTAGGCTAATTTCTGAAACTGGGTAGGACCCTGTGGGGCCCTCCTGGGTACAAAAGCCTTTCTGTGTTCCCCTGTTTCTTGTTTGTAGGAAAAAGGCTTTTGCCTCCTAGACCTCCCTGTGTTCCAAAAAGCAGATTCAAACAGTTTCTATCCAGGGAGGTAAGGAAATGCAGAAACAAAGGAGAAGCAATCAAAAAACAATATAAAGCAGGGTCCTGGTTCCTCGTCAAGGAATATATGTAACAATATCTTTCAGTTCTTTTGCGGGAACGAAGGCCCCTACCCAGGTGGAGGATGGTAACTTCAGGCTGAGCACAAGATTCCTGGAGCACCACCTTACTACCTCACCACTGACCAATCAGAAGAAAGTCACACACCCTGCTGCCCTCACCCCAAATTTTGCCTATAAAAATGCTTTCCTGAAAACCATCTGGAAGTTCAGGTTTTTTGAGCATGAGCCAGCTGTTCTTGCTTGGCCCTGCAATAAACCTTTCTCTGCTCCAAACTGAGGTTGTTTGGCCTCACTGTGCGTCAGGCACATGAACGTGCATTCGACAACATTTTCTCGTTTAACAGGTAAGGAAACTGGCCCTAAAAATGTCACTTATTTGTCTGATGTCATACAGCTAATGGGTATCATTGTTTGTAAATATGTTTTATCTTCAATAAATATCTATTATTATAATATATACTAATGGGCTTTATGAAAATTGGGTCGGTAAATGACTTAAAAAATGTCCCTCAAATCCGTTGAGACGTCTTACAAAATTGACATTTGCAATGGAACAATTAGTAGAGTAAGTGTAAAAAATACACAGATTGTAATCCACAGAAAATTACTTTGAAGGATTAAAATTTTATCCATCACCCTCTAATCACAAAAATGTGATAACTTCAGCAAAATTCTGCATTATGAATTCAGTGCCCTTTTACTTCTATCCTTCCCATTCTTTTGTAATTACTGTATATCTCCTAATACTAGACTTCTTACTGAATTGCTAATAAAATCCAAGAAATGCCCAAAGAATTTAATTCAGATGTAAATGGAATTATTTGGGTTGTTTCTGCCTCCACTTTCAAAAAATCATAATATGAAACTATGCTGTTACTAAAAGCCCCACAGACTTCTCAGCTTGATACCTGAAGTAATTTAGAAAACAAAGAAAAAAAAATCTGTGACTGCTTTACAGCTAATTTATTTACAACAACTTCAGAATTGTGAAAACCCACCCACACATGTAAACCTACAGCAAAAGAGAAATAAATTCTTTTTAAAACAGAAGCTACTTTTTGGTCCTGCTGGTGCTTTCTTCTCATTTCTTTTTCTTTACTTTCCTCCTCATTTTAGGTAACTTCAACAAGATGTTAGTTACAATTCTAAATTTACTTCTGAGTTAACCTAACTAAGAATTACACCAAAAGAAAGGACGTCTTGCCTCCACTGTTAAGCCATCTTCTGGAGATACATTATTTTGAAGAACTCCCCCACGGACCTGCACAAAATTGTGTGTACAAATTAAGTTGCAAAAAAATGGGATAATACCTATGTATATGACTAGTCAATAAACTATGCAAGGTCCTTTGAAGTTATAATGGAACAAAATGAGAAATTTTAGTTTACGTGGAAAGGAAATTTATGAGTGAGGCTTCATCTTTTAAATACTCCTATCTTCAATAACAGCTTTTTTTTTCCTTTGTAAGTTTGCATAATATATGACAACATGGACAGGGGAAATAATGCCGACCTGTCTGTCAGCTCTGGCTTTTAAAGTAGGACTTAAAGTTCTCAAAGGTCTCTTAGATATTAAATTTTATAATTCTATGATTCTTTATTCTTCCGTTTTGTGTCATAGCACAATCATTTGATATGACATTTCATAGCCAAAAATGTCAAAGTAAATAATTTCAACACTGAATTAATGTTTTAAAGAGTAAAAGTCAGTCCCAGCCCAAAGGCATCTAAAAAGAAATGAAAATAGTCAAATATATCAGTGAGATACATATAAGATACATATGTACATATGTGTTTGTGTATATGTGGATTTAAATGTTTGAAAGAATATCCATCAATATGTTAATATGTCTAAGTGATATTATTGTTAGGCATAGCTACAGATGATCAACTCTTTATGGTTTCCTGTGTCTGAATATTTCACAATAAAAATGTAAATTTTATAAATATGAAAAAAGAGCATTTCCATTCTAAACTACAAAAAAAAAGACAAAAAAAAGATGGTACAGAGGAAAAACTGCCATCTTTGGTGAGCATGTCCACCCCACCACCAACATGTATCTTGTCCATGAGATAGAGATTATCAATGATGAAGTTAATCTTGACAGCGTCTCTTGGGTACTGGTTAGGTTGGAGGTAGAGGGCAGAAGCAACTGACTAACCCTTCTGACCTTCTAAGGCTCTGTCAAGTTGTCTGGCATGCTACCAAATGCAGTAACACCAGAAGTCCCTGAGAGTCATGGATAGGGATGTAAGTGGATCAGCTAGATGGCCCATAGAGGTGGAACTGGATCAAAGCTGAAACACTGGTATGGAATCTTCCCTACTAAGAATGGCAACTGGCTGGTTGGGTTAGGTAAATCCCATCCCTGCTATTCTGCATCATAAGAGGCCCACTCTGGGTAACTCCAAAGTTCAAAGTTGGCTCCTCTTTACTGTAAACACTAAAAATGCTTTCCCTAGATCCTACTCCCTGTCATATTCAAGGCCATATCCTCTGACATGATGGGCATTAGATTATTGAATGCCAAATGTCTAAACAAGAGGAGAGACAAGTTAAATCACCTGTATCCTGAGAAAAACTTTTCAGAAACAATTGTGTTTTATAGTCAAGAAAGAAAATGTAAAAATAGAATTGGTTCAATAATATTGCTTAAAATCTTCAGTAGCTCCTTGTTAGTTTCAAGATAAAATCCTGAGAGCATTATCAGTATGTCTGGAGGGGGTGAAGTATAACTGACATTGTGTTTTGAATAACTTTCTCAAATAATTCTGAAAAATCAGTGCTCATTCCTGTGGGACATTACTGAGTCAGTAAAATAAATGTAAATACTAGATATACTATATATACTAAATAGTGTATACCTTAAAGACAAATTTGCTTTAGGTATATAAATATGAGAATAGTAATGACTAAGCCACTATGTTACCCAAAAAGGTGAGCCAATATGAATATATAATTAGCAGTAAGAGTTAAGACAAAAACCCAAGTTTAATGTAGTACCGTCACTCTAAATATAATTTTTTCCAGTCATAATTAGTTCAGCGTTTCTCAAACTTGAGGTCTTTTTTATGAAAAATAATTATGATGGACTTCCAATGTTGATTTAAATATTCATATTATAATGCAATCTAAGTACATACAAAGTTAGACAAAATATTATGCATATAATTCCTGTATAATTAAAAATACTCAGATCTACAAGTTCAAAATATAGAAAGCTACAAAACATTAACATTCAAATTAATAACATTAATTTTACGAAACAGATGATATTGTTTTGCTGAAACTAATGTGTTGATGTTGCATGTAATAGTAGGGAAATACAGCATCAAATTCAGATTTATATTTAATTTTTGAATTTTTGTTTCAATACTAGAGTATCCCTATTCAAGACTTCCAGTGTAACAATGTGCCACATTGAGCAACTGAAGATCTTATCCCACTACAAACATATACAGAATGCTGCATAAAATATAGCTCCCAAATATTAAGTATATATCAAAGCTAAAAAAAAAAAGAAGAAGAGGAAATCCCCAACGTAAGAGAAACAGAGGGAACTCAAGACATAATAATAATCATAGATGGTGTGACTTCAGTGGTCAAAGCAAGTATCATACCCAGATATATATAATCCTAAAGCTTGGGGTCACAATTTTAACGCTTAGGCAGGGACCGAGGCAAGATCTGGAAATGAAATTCCCTTTACTAGAAACTAGAAAGTTTCCTACTTATAAATAGGTTTTTTTTTTAAGCCTGAACCTTCCAGGCCAAGGCAATGGCAAGAATGTTTACCACTGCTGAATGCTGTAAGTGGAAAAGGGGAGTCTCCCATGAGAAATTAAAACTCCAATCCTGCACCATCCATCAGTGGCAAAAATCCCAAACCAAGAAACTTTCAAAAACCAGCCTCAGACAGTAGGACTCCTGGAGCACCCAACAAAAATAAACATAAAACTCATCTCTAGGGATATTTCTACAACACATGTAACTCTCATGGAAAAACAAACTCCTGATAAGATTACAAGTCATATGCGGACTTGATTCACCATAATGGAGAATCACTAGACATAACAAATGAGTAAAACAGAGTTTTTACCTAAAAAAAAAAAAAAAAACCTTTAGAAAATAAGACAATCTGAGATTTTAAAATAAATATTCTTGGATTTATTTTAAAAGGTTAAAAAAAGAAATAAAAACATACTTTAAAAGGAAACATACTGAAAGAACCTCATGATAAATAAGCAATTTTTTTAAAAAAACAGAACTTCTATAAATAAAAAATATAATCACCAACATATTAAAATCTCAACATATGGATTATCAGCAGATTAGATACAGCTGAAGAGAAAATTATTATATGGGAAGATGGACTTGAGAAAATTACCCAGAATGAAACACAATAAAGAAATAGAAAATACAAACAAGAGGATGAGAGTCAGGGAGGATTGAATGAAAAAGGCAATCATATGTCTATTTAAATAGGAGCTTCAAGAGAGAATAAGAAAGAGTAAATACTGAATAGGTAATAGCTAAGAATTTGCCATAATTAATGAAAAACATGATCAGATTGAGGAAGCAAATGAATCCTATGCAAAAATTTTAAAATAAATCTTTTTTTTCTGATACATCACTGGGATACATCACTGAGAAACTGCAGATAACTAAAGACAAAAAGAAAATGCTAAAAGCAAACTCACAGTAAAGACACACTGAATGCAACAGAAACACAATTAGATGGAGAGTAACCTAATTATTATTTCATTAATTCACTAATATTTATTGAATTCCAGACACTGTTCTAGGCCCTAGAACAAAACAAACAGCAGTGAACAAAACAAAAAAAAATTCCTGCCTTCATGGAGCCTACATCCTGGTGATAGGAACAGAATAATATCTACATGTAAAAATTTAAAATAAATATGAACCCAGAACCTAAGCTTACTTTTTCTTTCATTCAATAAATATTTATTAAGTACTTTTTACCCATATACTTTTTATGTGCCAGACACTCTTCTAGGTGTTGGAATACATCTAGTAACAGTTTAAAATCCCTACCTTCATGGAGCTTATATCCTAAGAGGATAAATAATAAACATAAAAATATACAAAATACATAATATGTTAAACTATAATAAATGTTATTTTTTAATTAATACAAGATAGGTGGGAAGTGGGAGACAGAGCCGAGGTTAGAGTAGGCTGCAAGTTCAAATAGGTTAAAGTTAAGACTTACTAAGGTGACTTTTGAGTAAGGACTTGGATATCCAGCTAAAACTGCATTCAATAATAAAGACATTTTCAGATTGAAAAATTGACACTAATAGACTGAAAGACACTAAATGATATGTGAAAGAAACTACATACAAAAAAGAAGTGGAAGATGTGACAAAGAGAGAGAGTGGCATGGACATATATACACTACCAAACGTAAAATAGATAGCTAGTGGGAAGCAACCGCATAGCACAGGGAGATCAGCTCTGTGGTTTGTGACCACCTAGAGGTGTGGGGTAGGGAGGGCGGGAGGGAGGAAGATGCAAGAGGGAAGAGATATGGGAACATATGTATATGTATAACTGATTCACTTTGTTATAAAGCAGAAACTAACACACCACTGTAAAGCAATTATACTCCAATAAAGATGTTAAAAAAAAAAAAAAGAAGTGGAATATAAAAGGCAATGTTAAGGAAAAATATTCCTTTCATGTACACATTAAACATTCACAAAAATTATCCACATAACAGGTTACAATCATCCCTCTCAACAAATACTAAATACCAAGAGTTAGTGTGCAGAACATAAAGCAATAAAATTGGAGACCAAAGAGAAAAAGAAAATCAACATAGAAATTACCTTAAAATTTTATATAAAATTATATTACATAAAAATTACACAGTTAAATAGTTCATTGTTTAAATTTCTGTTTTGTAATAGATATATCAAATATCTAGCAATTAACGTCACATATGAATATATGGGTTGCAGATAAAGTGGTACTTAACAGGAAAAGTTATAGTTGAAATACACATATTAGAGAAGAAAAAACAGAAAACTATTAGCCAAGATTTTAACTCAAGTTTTTTTTAAAGACAACAGATTAAACAAAAGAAAGCAGAAAAAAAGAAATAATAAATATGGGAATCAAATTTGATAAAATATAAAGCAAAGAATAACATAGAGCAGATTAACAGGTCTTTGAAAAGAATAGTAAAGTTGTCAAACTTCTGACCATATTGATCATAAAAAGCAATGAGAGAAAAAAATAAACACTATTAGAAATAAGAAATAGACTTAATTACAAGTAGAGATTTAAGATCATAACAGTATGAACTACTTTAGGCCAATAAATTTGAAAACACAGACAAAAGGGATAATTTCCTGGAAAAATATAATTTACTTTAACTAAAGAGAAATACACAACTTGAATAGACCTAGAACCATTTTAATGTACTGAAGCAGAAGTCACAAAATCAACCTATAAAGACACCATGGACAGACGATTTCACAAACAAGTTTTATCACACCTTCAGGGAACTAACGACTCCTTTTTTTGTACAAAATGTTCTAGAGAACAGAAAATGAGATAGAGCTTCCCTAATTCTTTATGAAGCCAGTGGAAACTTGGTACAAAAACTGGACAAGAACAGTATGAGAAAATAAAATTATAGTCTAACCTCACATATAAACATTAGCAAAAATATTTTTAGCAAAATTCTAAATATGACATTAGCAAGCCAATTCCAGGATTGCATTTTTAAATTACATCAGAGGATTCTTATACTCTTAAGTATATAGATCTATAATATTAGTAACTTCAAATTGTTCTAAATTAGTTATTTACATAACCTAACAAAAACATCCAGCAAGCAATTCTTGAAACTAATGATAATGAATTGTCACATAATAATTTTGTAACAGTTTGTTGTTCACTTAAAGGTAAGATTTACACTGAGATATTGCTGAAATGGGTATTATATGGATATCTAATATACTGTTCTGGGAATCAAGTACAAAAAGTCTCTTTACTGTGTATTTATTATTACATTTACATGAAATTCCATCATGTAAAACCCAAGATGATCTATTCCAGTTAAAATTTAGATGGAGAACCTAGCATCTCACTGGTTTAGCATTTTTCCTACCTCTGTCCACACTCACCCACTGACTCCAGGACTCTGAAAAATTCATTTTGAAACCACTGTAATTGACTAAAATTACTTTTAAACAAGATTATATTATAGTTTCTCCATAATTTATAACTTCCCAGGCCTACCATAAGAGCATATCATATCAGTCTGAAATTATTGTTCTTTACAAAGTCAAGTTAGTTTTTATTTTGCATGAAATCTTCTTAGCATTTGCCAATTAATTTAATTTTATAAATACATCATCAGGCCTTTTGATCTTAAAGCATTTCTTCAGACTAATAGTTTTATGTTACCTTTTGTATAACTAATGTTATTACTAAGAATTTTTTCTCTAAAATTCAAAAGCCTCAGTTTTTTATCAGCCTCAACACCTAATATCAAAAGTAAAATGAATCTAGAGCACAGATGTGGTAGCAGATGTGATGACCTGGACGGCTGATCAGATTTAACAACTCAAGAAATATTATAAGCCCACCCATGTGCACCAGGTAATCAGAATGACAGCAAAATAACAGAAAAAGCCTCACAATATCAGAGTAGAGACTTCAGAATTTTCTTTAAATGAGTAGCTTCAGTCAAAGCTTCACTACAAAGTTCATTCTCTCTTGTAGTTATGTTAATATAGAGATTTTAAAAATACATTTTATGAGATGATTAAATTCACTGAAAAGCAAATTTTACATAATGGAAACTCAAAACTTGGGAGAACTATTTTAAATAAGTAAATATCATATAAAATGTTTTTAAGCACTGAAATTGCTATTTGTATAGAAAACCAACTCCGCAAAAAAGCAAGGTGTCTCAAATCTCAAAATCTCAAATCTTTTTTTTTTTTAAATCTCTGGTGTGGTTGTGGGGAGAAGTTTTTTTATCAGCCTCAACACCTAATATCAAAAGTAAAATGAAACAGAACACATTTAAGAAAAAAAGGATAAAATTACAGATAGGATACTATGAGTTAGTAGTAACACAAGCTATGAGAGAACCAGTATATAAGAAATAAATGGGTCTGTTCTCACAAATGTAGCACATTATATCACAAGTTTGCATATTAGAAACTAAATCTAAAAAGTACACATAGGAGTTATTACCTACCTGAAAGACAAAGAACCATGTCAAGTGAATGTATATATATTCATATAATTGTATTGCTCTGAACTTCAAATAAATATTCCTTTGATTAAATATGAATAGGTTTGCTTTGCTCTTAGTAGAATATTATCTTAATACTGGAATTTTAGAGTCTAAATTCTTGTTACTAGGTCAAAAATAACAACTAGTTTTTCCAACTAGTTGACTTAGTTGTTATTTAAATAATCATGTTGTTGTGATTTTCTGTGTACTTCCTAGAGACACCATAATTTGGAAATGAAAAAGCCTTTGAAATCTAAATTGCAAAATTAGTTACAAGGTCTAGAAAAGACCACAAAATATTGTCTCATTCTTCCAGGAACTAAAATTTTTGTCTATTCCACAAGTTGCCAAGGCAATTCAATAGGGAAAGGATAGTCTTTTCAACAAATGGAGTTGAGACTATTGGAAATCCATAAGGAAAAAGAAAAAAAAAAGTCTTAGAGCCTTACTCCACACAACACACAAAACTTAACTCAAAATGGATCACAGACCTGGGAATTCCCTGGCGGTCCAGTGGTTAAGACTCGGCGCTCTCACTGCTGGGGCTCCAGGTTCAATCCCTGCTCAGGGAACTAAGATGCCACAAGCCACACAGCGCAACCAAAACCAAAACAAAACATAATGGATCACAGACCTAAATGTAAAAGCTAAAAAAAGTTAAGTATAAAATGTCTAGAAGAAAGGAAGGAAGGAAGGAAGGAAGGGAGGGAGGGAGGGAGGGAGGGAGGGAGAAAGAAAATATTCACCATTTGGGGTTAGGAAAGAATGTTTAGATATGATACCAAATGTATGAGTCTTTAAAGATAAATTCAATAAATTACACAATAAAAATTATAAACCATTTTAAACCACCATGTTAAAAGTGAAAGACAAGCTAAAGATTGGAGAAAATATTTGCTATTAGTATATTTGATAAAAAAAACAAACAAAAAAAAAAGTGCATCCAAAATATAAAATAACCCTTAAAACTTAATAATAAGACGACAGAAAACCTAATTTTAAAATGGGTAAAAGGGTTTTATTCCAAGATGATAACATAGGAGGCTCCTTCACCTCCTCCCATGGATACATTGAATCTACAGCTATACACAAAACAAATCCCTCTGAAACAAATCCAGAAACTAGCTGAGCAACTACCACACATTGAGAGAATGAGAAAAAAGTCACATTGATATGGGTCACCAGTGTATCCTTGAAAGGAATGTGCACATATGTATGGCACCTGGCTTTTGCAGCTGCTGCCAGAGGACTCACCCTTTAGTCACCTGACTCTGTGGCCAGTGAGGCTTGAATTCCAGGCTCCAAAGGACTGTGGCAAACAAAGAAACACTTCTTAACCAGCTATTCCCCCACAGCTCAGTGCCGAAAAAGCAAACAGAAATGCCCATTTACTAGTCTTTTCTTTTCTTTTTTTAATATTTATTCATTTATTTATTTTTTGGCTGAGTCGGGTCTTAGTTGTGGCATGCGGGATCTTTTGTTGTGGTGCACAGGCTCTTCCTTGCAGTGCATGAGCTTCTCTCTAGTTGTGGCACGTGGGCTCTGGAGCGCATGGGCTCTGCAGTCATGGCACGTGGGCTCTCTAGTTCTGGTACGCAGGCTTAGTTGCCCCGCGGCATGTGGGATCTTAGTTCTCTGACCAGGGATCGAACCAGCATCCCCTGGATTGCAAGACGGATTCTTAACCACTGGACCAACAGGGAAGTCCCTACCAGTCTTTTCTGAAAGAGGTCTTTTAGCATACTTAAAAAACTGCTACCTAAGGGTCAGACTTACAATTTAGTATGCATCTGGGGACAGACTATACTCCTTGCCAGAGACCTGGGAAGCGGGCAGACACCATGTAGTCAGCTTCAAATACCATTATCTCCCTACAAGGAGCTTGTATACATGTCTGGCACCCTGGCTTTTACACTGCTGCAAGAGATACACCCTTTGATCTCCTGGCTCTGGTGGAAAACAGGGATTCTGTTTGTGGGTCCCACAGGACTGCAGAAAACAAAGAAACAACTCTTAATCTACTATCCCCCCAGGGCTCTGGACAAAGGGAGCAAACAGAAAAGCCCATTTCCCAGTCTTTCCCTGAAAGACTTTGAAAGCTCCTGCCAGAGGGTACAGATTCTAATCAGCCTGCATCTAGATGCTGAGATCCTCACTTTGGGGACACTGACAGTTCTTGGCATACTCTCAACTACTGGGAATCACTAAGAACAAAGAAGGCAGCTTGGACAATCACAAAGGTTTGAAACTCAGTCTTGAGCTAGGGGCCAGGCTGAATGATAAGGTTCCTCTCCTACATGAGACCACTCCATTAAGACTGAGAGAGGTGGCTGTTTATCTAATGCACAGAAATACAGAAAGTCAAGGAAAATAAAGAAACAGAGAGATATGTTCCAAACAAAAGAACAAGATAAAACTCCAGAAACAGACCTTAAAAAAACAAAGATAAGTGATATACCTGATAAAGAATCAAAATAATGTCATAGAGATGCTTACAAAGTCAGGAGAACAATTCATGAACAAAGTAAGAATTCCAACAAAGAGATGGAAAATATAAAGAAAGTACCAAACAGAAATCACAGAGCTGAGGAATATAATAACTGTGCTGAAAAATTCCATACAGGGGATCAATAGCACACTTGAAGACAGGGCAATGGAATTCATTCCATCAGAGAAGCAAAAAGAAAAAGAACAAAAAGAATAAATATAGTTTAAGAGATTTATGGGACACCATCAAGTAGACAAATACATGCATTACAGAGGTCCCAAAAGGAAAAAAAGTGAAAGGGGCAGAAAGTTTATTCAAAGAAAGAATGGCTGAAAACTTCCCTTAATTGGGGAAAGAAATAGACATCCAGAACCAGGAAGCCCAGAGAGAATTTCAAACAATATGAATACAAAGAGACCCACACCAAGACACATTATAATTAAATTGTGAATAGTTAAATAAAAGGAGAGATTCTTAAAACTAGCAAGAGAAAACAACTTGCTATGTGCAAGAGAACCCCCATATAACTATCAGAAGATATTCAGCACAAACTTTGCAGGCCATAAGGGACTGGCATGATCTATTCAAAATTCTGAAAGAAAAAAACTGCCGCCCCCCAAGAATATATTACCCAGCAAAGTTGTCCTTCAGAATTAAAGGATAGAGAAAGAGTTCTCCAGACAAGCAAAAGCTAAAGGAGTTCATCACCACTAAACTGGCCTTACAAAAAGTGTTAAAGGGATTTTTCAAGTTGAAATAAAAGGATGTTAATTAGTAACATGAAAATACATGAAATCCTGACACCATACACAAAAATAAACTCAAAATGGATTAAAGACCTAAATATCAGGTCTGATACTATAAAACTCTTAGAGGAAAACATAGGCAGAACATTCTTTGACATAAATTGCAGCAAGATCTTTTTCAATCCACCCCCAGAGTAATGAAAGTAAAGACAAAAATAAACAAGTGGGACCAAATTAAACTTAAAAGTTTTTGCACAGCAAAGGAAACCACAAACAAAACGAAAAGACAACCCACAGAATGGGAGAAAATATTTGCAAATAAAGCAACCGACATGGGATTAATCTCCAAAATATATAAACAGCTCATGCAGCTCAATATCAAAAAAACAAACAACCCAATCCAAAAATGGGCAGAAGACCTAAATAGACATTTTTCCAAAGAAGATATACAGGTTGCCAACAAACACATGAAAGGATGCTCAACATCACTAATCATTAGAGAAATGCAAATCAAAACTACAATGAGGTATCACCTCACACCAGTCAGAATGGCCAGCATCAAAAAATCTACAAACAATAAATGCTAGAGAGGGTGTGGAGAAAAGGGAACCCTTTTGCACGTTGGTGGGAATGTAAACTGGTTCACCCACTATGGAGAACAATATGGAGGTTCCTTAAAAAACTGAAAATAGAGCTACCATATGATCCAGCAATCCCACTCCTGGGCATATATCCGGAGAAAACCATAATTCAAAAAGATACATGCACCCCAATGTTCATTGCAGCACTATTTACAATAGCCAGGACATAGAAGCAACCTAAATGTCCAACAACAGAGGAATGGATAAAGAGGATGTGGTACATATATACAATGGAATATTACTCAGCCATAAAAAGGAACGAAATAATGCCATTTGCAGCAACATGGATGGACCTAGAGATTGTCATACTGAGTGAAGTAAGTCAGACAGAGAAAGACAAATATCATTTGATAATTCTTATATGTGGAATCTTTAAAAAGGGTACAAATGAACTTATCTATAAAACAGGAATATAGTTACAGATGTAGAAAACAAACTTATGGTTACCAGGCAGTAAGGAGGGGAGGGATAACTTGGGAGATTGGGATTTACATATACACACTACTATATATAAAATAGATAACTAAAAGGACCTACTGTATAGCACAGGGAACTCTACTGAGTACTCTGTAATGGACTATATGGGAAAAGAATCTAAAAAAGACTGGATATATGTATAGGTATAACTGATTCACTTTGCGATACACCTGAAACTAATACAACATTGTGAATCAGCTATACTCCAGTAAAAATTTAACAAACACACAAAAACAAAAAAACTATAACACATGTAAAAAAAGTACTAAATATAGTTTTCCTGTTTTTTAAAAAAAATACAGGAAAGTATTTATCTCACTGGCAAACGTAAATATATAGTCAAATTCAGAACACTCTCTTGTAATGGTAGCAGGTAAATCACTTATAACCCTAGTATGCAGGTTAAGAAACAAAAGTGGTAAAAATAACTATAACTACAATAATTTGTTAATAGATACACAAAGTAAAAAGATGTAAACTGCGATATCAAAAACAAAATGTGGGGTGTAAAGTAAAAAATAGAGCTTTAGCATGTGCTTTAACTTGCTATCAGCTTAAAATAGACTATTATAAATATGTTTTATATAAGCCTCATGGTAACCACAAACCAAAAACCTGTAATAGAGACACAAAAGACAAAGAGAAATAAATCTAAGTATAGCACTACAGAAAATCATCAAATCACAAAGGCAGAGATAAAGAGAAGAAGAAAAAACACAAAAGAATTTCAAAACAGCTGGAAAACAAACAAAATGGCAATAGTAAAAAACAAAGGAGCCAAAAATATACAATGGGGAAAGGATAGTCTCTTCAGTAAATGGTAAGACTGGACAGCCACATGTAAAAGAATGAAATTAGACCCCTATCTTACACCATACACAAAAATTAATTCAAAATGGATTAAAGACTTAAGTTTAAAACCTGAAACTATAAAATTCCCAGGGGAAAACAGGGGGTAAGCTCCTTGACATTGATCTTGGCAATGATTTTTGGATTTGACGCAAAAAGCAAAGGCAACAAAAGCAAAAATAAACAGGTGGTACTACACCAAACTAAAAAGCCACAGCAAAGGAAATCATCAACAACACGAAAATCTAACCTACTGAATGAAAGAAAATATTTGTAAATCGTATATCATATACAGGGTTAATATCCAAAATATATAAGACACTCAACTCAACAGAAATAAACAATCTGGTTTAAAAATGGGCAAAGAACTGAATATACATTTTTCCAAAGAAAACATACAGACGACCAACAGGTACATGAAAAGGTACTCAGCATCACTAATCAGGGAAATGCAAATTGAAAACTCAATGAGATATCACCTCACACCTGTTAGAATGGCTATTATCAAAAAGACAAGAAATAAGTCTTAGCAATGATGTGAAGAAAAGGGAACCCTTGTGCACTGCTGGTCATGTGAATTGGTGCAGCCACTATGGAAAACAATATGGAGGTTCCTCAAAAAATTAAAAATAGAACTACCATATGATCTAACAATCCCATTTCCGGGTATATATTCAAAGGATATGAAAACAGGATATCTACGAGATATCTGCACTCCTGTGTCTTGTAGAATTATTCACGACACTCCAGATATGGCAACAACGTAAGTGTCCAGCAATGGATTAATGGAGAAAGAAGATGTATTGTGTGTGTAATTATTCAGCCATGAGAAAGAAGGAAATCCTGCCATTTGTGACAACATGGATGAAAATTGAGGGCATTATGCTAAGTGAAATAAGCCAGACAAAGAAAAATACTGCATGGTATCACTTATATATGGAATCCATTTTTTTTAAAGTCAAATTCATAGAAATGAAAAGTGGTTGCCAGGTTTCTGAGGGGAAGAGAGGAAATAGGGAGAGATTGGTAAAAGTGTACAAATTTTCAACTATGATTAAGGTCTGAGGATCTAACATATAACATAGTGACTATAGTTGATAACACTGTATTGTATAATTGAAATTTGCTAAGAGAGCAGAACTTAAATGTCCCACCCAAAAATAATTTAAAAGAGGCAGAAATAAATATGTGAGGTGATAGATGTATTAATTATCTAGATGGTGGGAATCTTTCACAAAGTATACAGCTATTAAATCACCAAGATGTACACTTAATATCTTACAATTGTAGTGAATTTTACCTCAATAAAGCTGAAAAAAAAAGCTGAACTTATATTAACAGAGAGTTGATTGGTGGTTGACATAGGCTAGGGCATGGGGGAAATGGGGATATATTGGTCAAAGGTTATAAACTTCCAGTTTTAAGAGAAATAAATTCTGGGGATCTAATGTACATGGTAACTATAGTTAACAATACTGTATTGTATACTTGAAAGTTGCTGAGAGTAAATCTTAAATGTTCTCACCATAGTGGCAGCAAAAACAGAAAAAAAGTGGTAATTATCTGAGGTGAAAGATGTGCTAACTAACTTTATTGTGGTAATCATTTTGCAACATATGTGCATATCAAATCATCACATTGTACAACTTAAGCTTACACAATATTATATGTCAATTATATCTCAGTAAAGCTTGGGGGGAAATGGGCAAAATATTTAAAGACATATTTCACCAAAGAACATAAATGAATGGCTAGTAAGCAAAAAAGAAGATGCTCAGCATCTTTGGTCATTGAAGAAATACAAATCAAAATCACAAAGTTACTACTACATACCCACTAAATTATCTAGAATCAAAAAGATACACAATACTAAATGTTGGCAAAGATGTGGAGAAACTGAAACTATCATACATTGGTGGTGCGAACATGAAATGGCATTGCCAATTTGAGGGATAATTTATCAGTTTTTTAAAAGTTCAACATAAATTCACCATATAACCTAGCAAATTCACATCTAGGAATCTACTCAAGAGAAATGAATACATATGTCAACACCAAAACATTTATACAAATGCTCACAGCAAGATGATTTATAATATCCAATACTGGAAACTATCCAAATGTCCATCTAACGGTGAATGAAATATTTTTAACAAGATATACCCATACTATGGAATACTACTCGGCAATAAAAAGGAATAAACTAGTGATACAGGCTACAACATGGGTAAACTTCTAAAACATTATGACAAGTGAGACCCTACATGTGAAAGATTACATATTGTAAGATCAATTTATACGAAATGTCCAGAAAAGGCGAATTTACAGAGACAGAAAGCAGATCAGCTGTGGACTGGGGCTGGCAGTGCGGAACTTTTTATGATAATGGGAATGTTCTAAAACTGGATCGTGTGATGGTCCCACAACTCTATAAATTTACTAAAAATTGTTGAACTGTTGTATTATAATGGGTAAATTTTATGGTATATAAATTAAACCTCCATAAAGCTGCTTTTTTGGAAAACTGAAAACTTCCATCGTTTCTTTGCTTTTACTGACATGAGTGACAAAACTACTTTCAAAAACCCTGAAATTCCTGTCAATATTACAATACAGAAACTATATACATGATTCTCAATTTGAGATTTGAGCCACTGTTCACCAGTTTTCAAAATTTCCCTTGCATTTGGCAGTTAGAAATCTAAAGTAACAGCATAATGAAGGCAAGAGGCATATTTGGCAGTTATGATTTGAACGGATAGAGCATAAAAGAAAACTCTTGTCAAATCAACTCCAGAAGAAATGTTAGCACATATGGTTCTACACTGACAGACAGCGATGTATACTAACTTCACTATATTATAAATCTTGCAAATGTTCCAATAAAATTTTTGCTATAAGCATCATTATTAAATGTTCCAATCGGACCCTGGTGCAGTTCTTATTGAGATTTCTCTCCTGAATAATTTAATAATGATGTTTATAGCAATAAGTTTATTAAGCATTCACAATATTTCAGTTACCATGCTAAGTATTGCACATTTAAAATCTCATTTAATCCTTGCAACAATCTTATATATTTTTACCTCCCTTTTACAGATATGGAAATTGAAGCTGAGAGAAATTGAGCCTCAAGATTACACAGTTAATAAGTGACTTATCTCCAAGTTGATTTAGCAGTCCATTTTCTTAACCACAGAACTATGCTTTCTACTCTTCATAAAAGCAAAACCACACCTTGGCTTGAAAGAAAAACTGTATTACCAGAGCATGTCGTTGTAGGCTCCTGCTTACAAGCAAGAATACCCACTATTGCTGGCATAATTCTACTGTGAATGTTGGAGTCAATATAGAAGAAAGTCACCAGCAGTGGGCGAAAATGAAGTTGGTCCAGGCAATTTTTAAATGACTTTGAACTATTTCCAGTCTGAAGTCCTTGTATATATGAAAAGACCAGGTTTAAGACTGATGTCCAATTTAGAGCTAAGCATTCCTGAATACCAGTGAGAAGAGAAAATGAGAGAAGGGAAATATTTACCATTTGTATTGACCATCAGGTTTTAGCCAAAGAATATGCTACACTCTTCATGTATCTTATTTCATATATTTTCAAAACCAGCTCCATAAATATTATTATTATCTTCAATTTGCAGATAAAAACTATAGGACTCTAAGAAGTCAATTAACAAATTGACCCAAATCACACAGTTAATAAGTGGCAAAGCCAGGATCTAATCTAAAAGTCCATGTTCTTTTCAGTATACCATGCTCAAACCCCAGTCTTCTATTGCTTATTTTAGAATTGCTTTCCTCCAATCCAAAAATGGCCTCCTCTTATGCCTTTCATCAATTAGTATTCTCTAAAGCTCTATCAGGTAATTCTGACTCATTCATCCATTCATTCCATTTGTTGAGCCCATTTATGTACCAGTCAGAGCTACAGATAAAAGATGAGTTAGATGATAGTCTAGTGGTAAAGAGATTTGTGTAAAATAATTATAATAAAATGTGATAAATAAGCCCAAGGTACAATGCAAACATGGAGAAGGGAGTACCTAAGTTATTTCTCCTATTCTTTCCTACCTGTAAGACCTTCAGGATGAAATATATATTTCTTGCCTCACCTTCAAGGCCTTTAATCCCTCTGCTCACGTTTATTTTCAATGTAGTATTGATTGAGCATCTGTTGTGTGTATAAAAAGGCTGCATAACATAATGAAAAGAGGATGAACTTGGAGTCAAATAGATGAGAGTGTCAATCTATTCTCTGTCACTTACTAGCTATGTGAACTTGAATAAGTAGCTTTACTTCCTTCAACCTCAGTGGGCTTTTTAAATCAATTTTATTAGGGTATAATTTACATAAAATAAGGTTCATTTTTAAGTATGCAGTTTGATGAGTTTTGGTAAATGTCTACTCATACAACAAACACACAATCAAAATACAGAACATTTCTATCACCACAAAAGTGTTATATGAAAATGTTTATAGCAGCTTTTTCTTAGTAGCCCCCAACTGGAACCCAAATATCCATCAGTAGGTAAATGGAATTTTTAAAAGTTCCCTTGCACCACTTCCTAGTCAATCTGTCCTCCCACCTCAGACAACCACTATCTACTTTCTATTAAAATAAATCAGGTTTGTAATAGAATTTCATATAAATTAGAATCATATAGTATGTACTCTTTTGTATCTGGTTTATTTTTGTTTCAGCATAATGTTTTTGAGATTCATTTATGATCCTGCATGTAGTTTGTTCCTTTTTATTACTGGGTTGTATTCCATTATATAAATATATCACCATTTGTTTATCTATTCATCTACCGATGAACATTTGGGACCCAGTTTAGGGGCTACCATGAATAAAGCTGCTACAAACATTCTTATACAATGCTTTGTGTGAACAAAGATTCTCATTTCTCTTGGGCAAATATATTCAAGTAGAATGGCAGGTTCAGATAAATATGAGCCTAACTTTTTGAGAAACTACCAAACTATCTTCCAAAGTGGTTATATGATTTTACATTCCCATTAGAATTGTATGAGTTCCTGCCAACATTTGTTATTGTGAGCTAGCTAAAGTTGGGTACTGGTATCACCCTGTGGCTTTAATTTACATTTCCCTAATAACTAAAGATGGTGAACATATTTTAATGGGCTTATTTGTCATTTAAACATCTTATTTTGTTAAGTGTCTTAAATATCTTTTGTTCACTTTTTTATTGGGTGGGTGATTTGTCTTCTTATTCTACAGCTGTTAAGTGTTCTTTATAAACTGTGAACACAAGTCCTCTATCAGATGTGTGCATTGCAATATTTTCTCCCAGTCTCTGGCTTCCCTTTTCATTTTTTTCAAAGTATCTTTTTTTTTTAATATATATTTTTTAAATTATTTATTTATTTATTTTTGGCTGTGTTGGGTCTTCGTTTCTCTGCGAGGGCTTTCTGCAGTTGCGGCGAGTGGGGTCCACTCTTCATCGCGGTGTGCGGGCCTCTCACTGTCGCGGCCTCTCCCATTGCGGAGCACAGGCTCCAGATGCGCAGGCTCAGTAGTTGTGGCTCACGGGCTTAGCTGCTCCACGGCATGTGGGATCTTCCCAGACCAGGGCTCGAACCCGTGTCCCCTGCATTGGCAGGCAGATTCTTAACCACTGCGCCACCAGGGAAGCCCTCAAAGTATCTTTTGAAGGGTAGTTTTTAGCTTTGATTGAGTTCAATTTATCAATTGTTTCTTTCATACTTTTGGGGCCCTAAGAAATCTTTGTCTATTTCGTGGTTGCAAGGAATTTCTCCTATGTTTTCTTCTAGAGGTTTTATATTTTCACTTCTTATGCTTAGATCTGTGATCCCTTCTGAATTAATTTTTCTGTATAATGTGAAGTAAGCATCAAAGTTCATTTTTTCCACATAGCTATCCAGTTGTTCTAACACCATTTGTTGAAAAGACTATCGTCACCCCCATTGAAGTATTTTGGCACCTTTGTCAAAAAATCAATTCACCTATATATTGGATCTATTTTTGGAATCTCTATTCTGTTCCATTGATCTACATGTCCATTCTTATGGCAATACCATACTGTCTCAATTATGTTAGCTTTACAATAAGTTTTGTAATTAAGTACTGTAAGTCCTCCAACTTGGTTCTTCTTTTTCAAAATTGCTTTGGCTATTCTAGGTTTTTTGCATTTCTATATAAATTTTAGAATCAGCTTGTCAATTTCTAAAAATTCTGAGATTTATATATACATATATCAGAAATTAAATTATATAGATATATAGATAGTCCATCTGATCTGATGTCATGTAAAGCCAGTGTTTCTTTATTTTGTTTGGATGACCTGTTCATTGATTTAAGTGGGTGGTTAAAGTTCCCTACAATTATTGTTACTGTCAATTTCTCCTTTTATGTTTGCTAATATTTGCTGAATGTATTTAGGTGCTCCCATGTTGGGTGCATATATATTTACAATTGCTATATCTTCTTATTGGATTGATCCCTTTATCATTATGTAATGTCCTTCTTTGGCTTTTGTTACAGTCTTTGTTTTAAAGTCTATTTTGTCTGATAGAAGTATTTCTACCCTGGCTTTCCTTCATTTCCATTTGCATGGGATAACTTTTTCCATTCCCTCACTGTCATTCTGTGTGTGCTTTAGATCTGAATTGAGTCTCTTGTAGGCAGCATATATGGGTATCCATTCAGTCACTCTATGTTTTTTGATTGGAGCATTTAGTCCATTTATATTTAAAGAAATTATTGATATGTATGTACTTGTTGCCATCTTTTTTTTCATTGTTCTCTGGTGGTTTTTAGAGTTCTTCTCTGCTCCTTTCTTCTTTTGCTCTCTTCCCTTGTGATTTGATAACTATCTTTAGTGTTATGTTTGGATTCCTTTCCCTCTTTTTTTTTTTGTTCATATCTATATAGGTTTCTGATTTGTGGTTACTATGAAGTTCACATATATCATACATATGTAAGATATATATATATATATGACTTATTTTAACTTGATGATCTCTTAAGTTCAAACATATTCTAACAACCCTGCATTTTTACTCCATGCCCCCAACATTTAATGCTTTTGACATTATATTTTACATCTTCGTATTTTGTATATCCCTTAACTACTGACTATGGATATACATGACTTTAACTACTTTTGTCTTTTGACCTTCCTACTAGCTTTATAAGTGGTTGGTCTACTACCTTGACTGTATATTTGCCTTTACCAGTGAGAGTTTTCCTCTCATAATTTTCATATTTCTAGTTATAGTCTTTTCTTTTTCCACTTACAGAAGTCTCTTTAACGTTTCTTGTAAAGCCAGTTTAGTGGTGCTCAACTATTTTAGCTTTTACTTGTCTGTAAAACTCTTTCTCTCTCCTTGAAATCTGAATGATAGTCTTGCCAGGTAGAGTATTCTTGCTTGTAGGTTTTTTCATCACTTTGAATATATCATGACACTCCCTTCTAGCCTGCAAAGTGTCTGCTGAAAAGTCAGCTGACATTCTCATGGGAGTTCTCACATACATAACTAGTTGCTTTTCTCTTGCTGCCTTTAAGATTCTCTCTTTATCTTTAATTTTTGCTATTTTAAATTACACGTTTCTGGTGTGAACCTCTTTGAGTTCATTTTGTTTGGGACTCTGTGGGTCTGACCCAGGTTCCTTTCAAAATACTGCCTCTGTGCTGGATCTCAGGGCATTTGAGATTTTGCGTGTACCTTTTGAAAGCAGAGTCTCTCTGTTTCCTATAGCCCTCTGGCTCTCCCACAGGCAAACCCTGCTTGGTCTTCAAAGCCAGATATTCTGTGGACTCATCTTTCCAGTGTAGGACCCCCAGGCTTGGAAGCCTGATGTGGAGCTTGAACCCCTCGATCCTTGGAGAGAACCTCTGTAATTGTGACTATCCTCTCATTTGTAGGCAGTTTACCCAGACGTGTGGGTCTTGACTACACCATGTCTCCACCCCTATTACCCATCTCGCTGTGGTTCCTTCTTTATATCTTTAGTTGTAGAAATTCTTTTCTGCTAGTCTTTTAGATCGATAGCTGCTCTGTAAACAGCTGTAATTTTGGTGTGCCCATGGGAGAAGATGAGATCACTATCTTCTTACTCTGTCATCTTGGCCACCTGTCCTCTATCATTTTAAATATTATAATGAGGCAACTAAGGAACTCAGGTTCTCTCCTCTCCCAGGATTTGTTGTTTTGTTTGTTGTAGTTATTTCTGTTTCTTTTAGTGACTATCTGAATTGAGTTTGTAAAGTCTGTATTCTTTGTCATGTGTGTCCTTGAAATCTGTTTCATTTGCTTAGTGGTCAGCTAACAATTAAACAGAGATTTCACTAATACCCAGAACCAAAAATTCTCCCAGTCTGCAGAAGAAGTCTTGTGTACTGGGCCATATCTTCAGCACTCAGCCAGGCAGTTTACAAATCTCCATTAGCCTTCACTTCCTGATTCTGCAGAGCCTCAAAGTCTGAGGTGAGACCTTAGGGTCTACTCAGGTCTTTCCTGAGTATGTGCACAGTCACACACATGCACATGGCCTTCTAGTTTCCTAGAAATATATCAGAGCCTCTCAAAGCCCTTATTCTCCAAAGTATCTCATTACCCAGCCTTTCTTCTCAAGCTTCTTAAGTCTATCATTTGCCCCAACTGTTAATCATCACATCCAACAGCAAAAACTAAAACATTTGCTTATAATTATTTTGACAAATGCTGCAGGATAGCCACTTTAGTCCTGGTGAGTTCTGAGTTAGGTGGCCTTTTAAACCAGTAGTCCAGGGAGGGACCTGTTAAGTTAAAACAAATAAGCATAATTTTTTTGCAAACGAGGTATACTCTCTTAACTCTGTTACCTGTAGTGGGAATGCAAGATTTTATTTTTGAGGATACCACTAATCTGGGGAATGTGGGATGTGACAAGGGTAAGTTTTCTAAAAGCCACATTGCTATAAGCTTTTGGTTAATTTCCAGAGTTCTGAAAAAGTTGATACTGAAAGTTTTTTCCAGTTTTTTTCATTTCTTTTATGGAGAGATGGACTTTTAGAGCTCCTTACTCCACCATTTTTCCAGCTGTAGGTTTTTCATAGATGTTTCTACATCTTTACAGATTTTCTCTCTCCTTGTTCTAACAATTACTGAAAGTACAGTTTAGAAATCTCTTAGTGAAATTATGTATTTGTCCACCTTTCCTTTCAGTTTCTGCTTCACGAATTTTGAAGCTCTGCTAGTAGTTGCCTACTTATTTAAGGTTATCATTCTCTTGATGAACTGGCCCCTTTATCATTATGAAATCTGTTTGTTAACTCCATGCAACACTTTGTCCTGATGCCTACACTGCCTGTTATTAGTATAGACATTCTAGCTTTATGACTAGTGCTTGATATTTGTTTTTATTTTTAACCCATCTGTGTCCGTATATTCAAAGTTGATTTCTTATAGACAGTACATGGTAAAGTTTTTCATTTTCACCTTGTCTGCAATGAAATTGTTTGGGTTTAAATCTACCACCTCACTATTTGCTTGCTATCTGACCTATCTTTTCTCAGATCCTTTTTTTCTCTCTTCTCATGTTCCGTTTTTGATTACTAAGTATTCTTTTTAGCAGTCTACTTTATCTTCACAATTGGCTTATTAGCTATATCTCTGTTTCATTCTTTTAGTGATTACCCTAAGTTTTACAATATTCATCTTTATTTTATCACAGTCTACCTTCAAGTATTATTGTGCCACTTCATATGTAGTATGAACTTTATAATGGTTTACTTCCAGTTCATTCCTTTGGTCTTCCATAGTATTATTGTTATATATTCCATGATATTCTACTATGATTTTTGCTTTAGATAATCAATTACCTTTAAAGAAATTTTAAAATAGGGGTAAATTTTTTTCCCATTCATTTAATATTTTGGTTTTTGTTTATTTGCACAGATCCAAATTTCAATCTTGTATTACCTGCCTTTCTCCTACAGAATTTTCTTTAACTTTTCTTATAGCGTAAGTCTGCTTACAATCAGTTCTCCCAAAATTGGTTTTGTTTGTCTGAAATAAACCTTTATTTTGCCTTCATTTTTGAAGGATGCTTCTATTGAATAAAGAATTCTAGTGTGACAGTTTTTTTTTTCTTTCATCAATTTTAACATGTCATTAAATTGTCTTCTTGCTTACATAGTTTCTGACAAGACATCTGTGCTTTTGTTTCTCTGGCTACTTTCAGGGTTTTCTCTTTATCACTGCTTTTCAGGAATTTCATTATAATGTGCCTTAGTGTGATTTTCCTTGTGTTTATCCTGCTAGGGTTCATTGAGTTTCTCAGACCTAGAAGTTTATGGTTTTCATCAAATTTGGAAAATGATAATATCTATTGAACACTGTTGTTGCAAGGCTTATCAATAATTCACGTAAGAGCTTAGAACAACACCTTGCATACAGTAGTCAACAATGAAATTATTTTTAGACCTGTGCCAGACACACAGTGAGAAAAAAAGAAGAATGATAAAATCGGCCCTCCAAAAATTTTAAATATATTAAATCTTTATTTCTTCAAAAAGTCCTACCTTTAAAAAACTTTCCCACACTTTTACCAGTTATAGTTTGTTTGATTTTCTTTCCTTTTTTGCCTCAATTTCCACAATTTCCTCCTTGTCCCCTATACAACAACCTTTCTTTACATAACCAAGAAGTTATATCTCACTCAAGTCCCTATTCATGACTTCCTTCTGGGGAGCCCACCACAATTTTCTCTGTAAGAAACAGGAGTGAATGAAAGGAACTGCACCCAAGTGAATCAAGCCAATTAGGAATATACACAATGCACACATGCACACACCTCAAACATCTATAAGCCACCTCAATTCACTGCATGTGTTATAAGTCACATTCATCCACATCTAATATTACAATTTTCTGTCTGATTTCAGATAACCCTCCTTCTACTACTTCATAATGACTTACAAGTTGCCATCCTTATAACATTCATTTCCACAAGCAAACTTCCAGTCTTTTTCAAGGTAGAGTGTCATTGCAAGGAAAAAACAATCTCCACTTTTTTTTTTTAATCTCAACACTCTAACGCTAAATACTTCTAGACTCCAAGTATGCGTAAGTTTCCCACTCCAAGCAATTCACCAATTCTCTGTGAACACCAACTAGGTGTCCTACAATTCAATTCAATTCTTACACTATCTACCTGGAATTAGTATCAGATCTCACAGATTAAGGGCTCAGTCCCACAGTACTGCCCCTCATTCCAACTTCATTTGCTAATCACAAATCTAGGTTGTCATCCATGCTTCTGAGTAACCAGTTATAAACTGGAGGTTCCTACAACATTTTCCTCAGGTCCAATAATTTGCTAGAATGGCTCACAGAACTCAGGAAAAGTTTGCTTACTAGATTATTGGTTTATTATAAAAGGATACAACTCAGGAACAGGCAGGTAGAAGAGATGCACAGGGCAAGGTGTTGTAGAAGGGGTGCTGAGCTCACATGTCCTCTCCAAGCACATCACCCTCCCAGTACCATCATGTGTTCACCAACCGAGAAGCTCTCCAACCCCAGTACTTTAGAGACTTCTATGCAGGTTTGATTAATCATTGGCCATTGGTGACTGAACTCAATCTCTAGCCCCTCTCCCCTCCCCAGAGGTCAGGGAGTGGGGCTAAAAGTCTCAGCCCTCTAATCAGATGATTGGTTCCTTTGGCAACCAGCCCTCATCCTGAGGATATCCAGGAGCCCCCAGCCACCCATCATCTCATTAGCATACAAAAGGATACATTACTTTGGAGATTCCAAGGTTGTTATAAGCTGTATACTAAGAAAGGGGGTAAGAAACCAAATATTTATGTCTTATCATGTCACAGCTATATTTACATATTTCTTAACCAAGCGAGGGCTTTTAATCTTCATATAGCGACTTAGCAGTACTGAGATGGTCAAAAAAGTTCATGATGGCTATGGTAGAATGAAGAGTATAAGGCACAGTGACGTGTTAAAGAGCCAGAGTCCAGCAGTATAGTGGCTAATAGTCACTGGTGAAGGCAAAGAGCCACTATCCTTAGAACACTTCTTTCTGTAGGGAGATCCTGACTGTGCTTCATATTTCTTGGTTCCTACCTATTTTCTTAGTCTGATCTCCAGTCTTACTACAGTTCTTGTAAGGTATCTTATATCCTTCCAATAAATCCTTTTTCTACATAAGTTACATAGTAGTAGTCTGTTATTTTCAGTCAAGAACTCTAATTTCAGGAGTCATCTATTTCTAGTCTTAATCTCTGTCACATTAGAAATTATCTTGATAAATCAATTCCAGAAGGCTTAAAAGTTAAATTCATGTGTGCTAATAAATCAGGTAGATTCTTTTTTTTTTTTTTTTTTTTTTTAGAATCTACATCCTATATATTTTATTTATTTATTTATTTATGGCTGCATTGGGTCTTCATTGCTGCACGCGGGCTTTCTTTAGTTGCGGCGAGGGGTTACTCTTCGTTGCAGTGCACGGGTTTCTCACTGTGGTGGCTTGCTTCTCTTGCTGCGGAGCATGGGCTCTAGGCTCGTGGGCTTCAGTAGTTGTGGCACTGGCTTCAGTAGTTGTGGCTTGAGGGCTCTAGAGCACAGTCTCATTAATTGTGGCACATGGGCTTAGTTGCTTTGCGGCATGTGGGATCTTCCCAGACCAGGGCTTGAATCTGTGTCCCCTGCATTGGCAGGCGGATTCTTAACCACTGCACCACCAGGGAAGCCCCCTTATATTTAACATACCCACATGGGTGTCTACTAAGCATCTCAAATTTCACACCTCCAAAACCTGACTTCTGGTCTTCCACCCCACCTACCAAATATGCTGCTTTCCTAGACTTATTCATCTCTGAAAATGGGAATGCAATATCACCAGATGCGCAGGCCAAAAAAAAATTCTTCCTTAACATTCCTATTTATCTCATACCTGACACCCAATCTGTTTGCAAATCTCATTGGGTCTACCTTCAAAATCTAGAATTTGACCACTTCTCACCACTCTCCCTGCCGCCACACCCTAATCTAAACCACAGCCATATCTACCTGGAATATTACAATGAACTCCTAACTCATCTTCTCCATTTTATTCCTTGCATCCTTTTGTCAGTTCTCAACATGAAGAGTTGATCATTTTAAATATGTCAGATCATATCATCTCAAAAGTCTCCAACAGATTCCTAGCTCATTTACAATAAAAGTCAAAGTCTTTATAATGGCCAGCAAAACCCTACATACTCTCTCCTCCTACCATAACCAAGCTCATTTCCTACCACTGTCTCTCAGTCAAGAATGATTAAGTCCATCACACTGGACTCCTATTATTCCTGGAATAATCTATGCATGTTCCTACCTCAAAGTCCTTTGCACTTGCTCTTTCCTCTGCAGATAGCCTTATGACTCAATCCCTCAACCCCTTCAAGTCTTTACTCAAATGTCTTCCTAAACAGGACTTTATTAACTACTCTATTTAAAATAGTAACCCTTCTCCTCTTCCATGGTACTCTTCTATTCCCCTTCCCTGCCCTATTTTTCTCTACGCTATGTTTGTATATTACTGATACTCTGCCACTTAACTATAAGTTCTATGAGACCAGGAATACCTGTCTGTCTTGTTCACTGATACATACCTAGCATCTATGTCAGTGTTTGACACATCATAGGTGCTCCATAAATATTTGTTCAATTAACAAATAAATTAATGAAAAGCTTAGGAAAATATATCATAAAGAATAACTGTATCAGTAAGAATACATTTTAAGCAGTACTTTTAAATTTCTCAAAACAGCTGAGATACAATCAAGAATTCTAAGAGAAAGATTCAAGTATGTAAAAGGAAAAAGACACCTGAAAAGTCTTCTACATTAAATACTAGAAACTAAGTCATATTATTAACAGAGATCCATATTTTTATTCTGTTAAATTTTCATAGTATTGAAGACATTGTAAGTTTCTTTCATATTACCAGCAGTAACCTCAAAAAAGAGCAGGACATGTAAACAAGTAAAATTTGCATGCTTTAATAGGTCTAGCAATTTTAAATGCCGCTGTTTTGATCACTGCATACCAGCAAACTCCAAGAGATTGTCTGGCAATGCAGTAGCATAATTAACGTAATGTGATTTTCTGACCTCATAAATCACATTCTTCGATGCCCTGAGCTCTTGGCACAAAGACCCTGAAAACAAATGCAAATTCCCACTGTATTAACTATAAAATATTGCAAACACAAGAACCTCTTTTAAATGAATATCTTAAGTGAAAAGTACTATGTTGAAAAAGAATCTAATGATTTTGACTTTAAACAAAAAGCAAAAACAAAGAAAATGTTAATGCAGTTATCTTGCCAAAATTTAAAAGTTGACCATCAATAGTAAATTAGTTTTTCCTTCATTCACCAAATTATATTAGCCAATGGACAATTTTTTAAATAGTGAGATAAATTACCTTTTGTTTCAAAAGGTCACTGTGGATGCTGTGTAGAGAATAGGTTGGAGCAAGAGTGAAAACAAAGGGATATCAGTCAGGAAACTACTGCAGTAGACCAAAGAGACTAAGGTGGCTTAGACCACGATGGCATAAGGGAGATGATAAGAATCGGTAGGATTCCAGACTTAATTTGAAAATTTGGCAACAGGACTTGCAAAGGGGTTGTATGAGAATGTGAAAGAAAGAGAAAAATCCATGCTGACTCCTGGGTTTCTGGGTAAATGATGATGACATTTACTGAGATGGTTAAGACTAGAAGAGGAGCAAGTTGGTTGTGGGGAGGGGTAGAATCAAAGTCCAGTTTTGGACATGTTAAGTTTTGAAATGCTTGATAGATATCCAAGTGAAAGATATTAAATAGGCGATAGGATATATAGAAGTCAGACATAAGTTTGGGAGCCATCAGCCTATAGGTAGCATTTAAAACCATGGGATTGGGCTTCCCTGGTGGCACAGTGGTTAAGAATCTGCCTGCCAATGCAGGGGACACGGGTTCGAACCCTGGTCCGGGAAGAACCCACATGCCGCGGAACAACAAAGCCCATGCGCAAAAACTACTAAGCCTGCACTCTAGAGCCCACAAGCCACAACTACTGAAGCCCACGTGCCTAGAGCCCGTGCTCTGCTACGAAAGAAACCACCGCAAAGAGAAGACTGAGCACCGCAACAAAGAGCTGCAACTAGAGAAAGCCCATACGCAGCAACGAAGACCCAATGAGGCCAAAAATAAATAAATAAAATAAATATATTTTTTAAAAAATAAAATAAAATAAAACCATGGGATTGAATGAGACTATATAAGTACTGTAGTGATATAGACAGGAAAAAAAAAAAACGAAGAAGAAGCCTGAAGTACCTTAGCCAAGGTACTTCAACATTTAAGTCAAGAGAGAAAGTAAAGAAAGTGGTACAAGAAGGTGGACATGACTGGGTATGTCAAATGCTGCTGAGAAATATGATAAATCCTGAAAATTAATCAATGAATTGGCAACACAGAGGTCTCTATAACCTTGACAAGTACAATCCCATTAGGGTAGAGAGGATAAGCCTAATTTGGAGTAGCTTCAAGAGAAAATTAGTGATGAAGAAGCACAGACTGAGTATAAACAACTCATAATAAATTTTGCTCTAAAGAGGATTAGAAAAATGGGAGAGGGGCTACATGACAGGACCTGTAGATTTAAGTAGCAGAATGCAGTCACTGCAAAATCATGGCCCAGAAGGAAGTGGACCCCAAGAATAAATATCCCCATCTCTCTTTCCCTCCTCCACCACTTCTGATCTCCTCTTAGTACCTCCCATTGGCCAAACTCAGATAGAAGTTGGAAGAGAAGGTGAGAGAGATGACAGATGAAGCGAATGGATTTTAAAGACGACAACAGTAGCAAACACTATGTGCTAGGCACTGTTCAAAATGCAATACATATATTAACTTATTTATCCTCACAACAACCCTATGAGGTGGGTACTTTTCCTATGGTCCTCATTTTACAGACAGGGAAATTGAGGCACAGAGTGGTTATGAAATCTGCCCAGAGTCACACAAGTAGTAAGTGGCAGAGGACCCAGGATATGAACTCAGGCCGTCTGGCTCAAGGGTCCATACTCTTAACCCTTACTCTAAAATGTTCCTCTTAAGAGGAGACATTTGTGTGCTAATAACTGAAGAGGAAGGTAAAAATTAATTGCAAAGAGAGAAGAAATAATTACAGTAGCATATTCTTTGAGTAAATAAGGAAAAATGCAGACATAACCTGTCATGAATCTTCTTTGTTTGCCCTTCCAGGTCATCTTTCTTCCCCTATCCACCCTGCTCTGTGCCCTGGGAAGCTGACCTTAACAGACTGTGTTAACCAGCTCACTTGTCCTCTGGCTTCCTATTGGGGTCTACTAATAGGAATAACCAGCAGAAGATCAGGGAAGGGAGGAAAGAGGGGTTGGGATGTTTATTCACCCAGCCCTGTTCTTGCTGGGTCATGGTTTGGCAGTGGCTGTCTTCTTCCTAAAGCCATCGCTCCTCTCAGGCAGGCTTCTAATAATTACAGTTCTATATTTGTGTTACAGAAACAGCTCACATGCTTTCCCTGTTCCTTCAAGATTCCCACTGTTCCTAGTCCCTGAGTGCTTCCATCCCTGGTTGATTCCCTTAACTCTGCCCATCTCTTTGTAAACAAATTCTTCATTAAACTCTCTTCAAGAAGGCTTTCTGTTACCTTCCAGGTCTCTGATACTCTAACCAAGAGGAGGCTTTAGTCTTAGATAAAAGGAGGGACAGTTTATCCACATTAATAAAAGAAAAGGCAAAACACATAGATACACATATAGGTAGGTTGGTAGATCAAGTACTGAAAAGATGAGGAAGTTCTCTTTTGATTGTTTTTATTGTCTCAATAAAATAAGAAGAAAGGTCAGCAGCTAAAGTTGAAGAAGGTGCAGTGTATTGCATTTGAGGAGAAAAAAAGGTATGAAATGCTCCTCCTGGGAACAAGAAAGTGAACTGTCCAAGGAAACATAATGGGCTTTTTGGTCATAATTTAAAGTGAAACCAGTTAACAAGGTTGTATGTATTTCTCCAGCTACATTTAGCTGCAATGGTGCAGACATGGAATAAACAGAGATGGGTTTAACCAGAGGTTGGTTTTGCCAGCAGATGGAGAGACAGCAAAGAAACTGAAGATGTATATAAAATGATTAAATATAGCAATGAATCATGTCTTTTAAGCTGGACCTGAAGATTTATGGTAGCTAACAGATCACGAAAATAAAATTTGTGGGGCCAATGACTTAGCAGTGCTTATGGGATCAATGATTGATATGGGAAATACAGAAATGAACTGGATCAACAGAAGGTAACGAGCGATGGTCACAGAGTAATATGTTTAAAACTGAGATTTTTAGAGGGGTGTGGTTATTAATATTGTTAAGATATAGAGTAAAACCTAAGAGTGGGTGACTGAGATACAGTGAAGGAAGAGATTATTACTAGAACAGAGATAAAGAAACTGATACAAGGAACCGGACTGTCCAAAAACAAAGGCAAAATAATGACAATAATTCAAATTTGAAAGTATGAAGTTATTATGTAGAATACTGCTGTCCATTTTCCTATATCCTTTATTCAATATGCAGAGTCATATTCCTCTTCATAATCATCCATGTTTATAAAGAAATTCATTGCATTAGCCCAACTCTTCCATGTTACGATTATAAATACTCAAATTCAGGAAATGGAAGTGTCCTGCATCAAAATCTGTTGAGTACTTACAGAGAACCCTACTAAATATGTTAAATTTTCCATATCTCCAGGAGCTCCATTTCTAGAAAAACATATAGTTTAAAAAATTAGATTTGTATGAGGAAAATAGCAAGCAGAAAGTGAACGTATATCCTGAAAAATTATTAAATGGAGTCCTTCACCTAAAATAAGTAGGTTTGGTTGGATGGTATTAATAACCTCAATTAATGAAATCTAAAAGTCACCTTTATATTTATAATCATTGTCCTATTTTGATCAGTTGAAAAGCTCTTAAACCCTTCTTCAAAAAACTCTTGCAGCAACTATTTATAAAGAACAAGGCTTCTTTCTGAATGGTTTATTTTCAAATGGCTTATTTTCAAAACTGAAGGTTTTTCTGACTGCATTATTTAATATTCAGTATAATTTGTTTCTGTGAGTTTAACAATGTTTTAAACTTTTAGGGATTCATGATTAACTCATTTTGTAAGACCTGGCATACCCACTGGAGTCTGGTAGCTCTAGGTACATTTGATGACCTAATTTGCATACATATGGTCCTGTAAAGAAAATTCTAATCTTATGGTTTTATGAAAGTTTATGATTTTGACAGCAAACTGGAAACTGAATATAAGGTAGAACCCAGAGACTCAAACTAGAAACCAGGAAAATTTATGCTGTATGGTATCTGTAGGTTATTATTGGAAGGTTTGGAATTCCTAACATAGTCTTAGAAGTTCTGGGCTTCTGAGCAACAAATGAGGTAGAGGAGAAAGGTTTCCTTAAGCAACTCTTAGGAATGACTCATGTAAACAAACTAAGGTAGACCAATGTTCCTCATTCTCCACCACTTCTATCTTTTGCCAGGAACCAGAGCTAACAGGATGAAGGGGAAGCCTTTCCTATGAGACACCTGTGGGCTATTTCTACTCCCATTGCTCCTTCTTGTGGTTAACGCTTTTCGACATTCAATACCAAATTGAATGTTGAAAATGAAGAGGTAAGAAACAACATTGAGATCTATGCTTCAGTATAGCAGGGTCACACATACAACTTATACCACACCATGGTATAAGTGGAATGGTGGCAAACAAAGTGTATAGGTCTTTACTGTGTATGTGTCTTATCCAGCAGCTTCAGAAGCCCTCAGTCCCTGGTTAATTGGGAAAAGTGACCACTCAATCCAGTTTAAAATGTAGTCTGGCTCAAAAATTTAAAGTCTCTCTCAGATAAAACTTTTCATTCATATAGCCTACCCCTCCTCCTCCTTCCCTCTAAAATAATGCCCCGTTATATGGGACTAGACAATTCTGGGGGCAGACTTGTGGTTTATCTGCCATCATAGTCTTGGGGATAGAAATAGGTTGTGTTCATTGGATCTACATGCTGTCCTTTGGCTCTTCTGGTCCTTGAGCAATGACCCTGTTCATTTGCTCACTAGGCATACTGCTAGCCTCTGATGCAGAAGTCTGTTTGGTGGGACCTGGGATCCATTCTTTTGGCTCAGGCAAAGCTCCAGGTGCTCTGCCTGGTGACAACACTTTTGCCTTGGGCTGTACTGGCACTACACTCCTACATTCCTTCCTGAGGTCACATTATAATTCCCAGTCAGTACAGACGCTGGCTGGAACTTTCCTGAGATGCTGACTTAATGCCAGCAACTGCCTACCTAAGGACAACATAGTGAAAATAAAACCCTACTTACTTAAGCTTTCCTCTCCTTTCAAATGAGTCCATTTCTAACTTAAACAAGAATCTAACACAGTTCCAGGCATGCAACAACACTCATTTATTCATTCATTCATTTAACAAATATTTACTTAGTGGCTATTATGTTCTAAGCACTAAGCTAAAATAAAAGATACAGCAATGAATAGGACAGGCAAGAATGATCCTATGGAATTTACGTTCTAGTGGAGAAAGCCATACAAAATGCATAAACAAACAAAATTTCTCATAGTGATACCTACAGTGACAAAAATAAAACAGGTAATGTGATAGATGTGACTTGGGGGTGGGATGGAGGTGAAGAGTGAGGTGAAAAGGCACTTTAGAGGCACGGAGACCTAAATGATGAGATAAGCGAGTAAGACAAAGATCTAGATAGAAAGGTACTCCAAACAAAAAAGAAGCATGTAAAGTGTCCTGGGGCAGCATTTAGGAACAGAGAGAAGGCCAGTGTGGCTGAAGTACAGTGAGTAGGGAAGAGTGTTAAGAGATGAGATGAGAGGTAGGCAGAGGTGATAGGGAACCTTACAGGTGAGAAGTTTGAATTTTATTCCAAGGATAATAGAAAACTACTAGAATGTTTCATTTAATAAATAGTATCTAAACATTTTTAAACAAACACATTACAATAGTATGAATTATACCAGTATACAAGTAATTCCTTATGATTTTACTGTTTGATCCAAATAACTATTTCAAAGTACTTATCACAGTTGTACTTATTTAATGTCTGTCCCCCTTATTAGACTATGAGCTCCATGAAAATAGGGTCCACATCTCTCTTGTGACTAAATCCCCAGAGCCTAACAGAGTATCTCTTAGATAGCAGGTGTTCAAAATAGATTCTGTCAAATGAAAGAAATTTAATGATGGACTATTCCATGGCAGACACTGAATTAGAACCAGTCCTTGCATTCAAGCTCACAGTCTATTGAGGAAGACCAACATGTAAGCAATTAACAATAATACAACATACTAAGTGCTACACCAGAAATATGAACAAATACTAAAGGAATGTAAAAGAGAAAGTAACTAATTCTGCTTACTGGCAGGGAAAGTATTAAGGAAGTTTTTAACTAAGAATAAATATTCATTTCCTTGGGATAAATGTTTATACATTTATCCCATACATAAGAAAGAAGTCTATATCATGTTTTATTAATTTTATTAGTTCCACAGTTCAATAGAACATACACTCTATTGACAAAATTGTTTAACATATTATTACCATGATATTTTAAGACACCTTGAAAAGGCTTATTTCTAAAATAATCTTTTAGAAACTTCTCTATATTTTTGTTATTATGTATAGCAACTCCCTACGTCTTAAAGTTAAATTCAAGACAAAAATATTCATAATATTATTCTTCTAGCTATGGGAAAAAATAGATGGAGAAGCCTATTGTGCTCTGCTTTTTTGCCAGCTACCATATATCAATGATACTGATCATCACCAGATTTTCATTTATTATGTACCTTAGCAGAAATTACCAGATGCTTTCATGCTCCCAACAAACTTTTGGGACTTCATTACCTTACTGTGTATCGAAGTCTAATATGCTATCAAAATAAATTAATTTTTTGCTATTTCAGTTATAGCACAAATAAAAACATCCTTCATTTTTAAAACAACCACCCTTATAAGCATCCACAGTACATAAATTTAGTTAAATAGTGCCATCTGGTGACATAAATACTGCAGCAAATACACAAAGTCCAGAGCCAAGAATGACATACAATCCTCTTGATGGTACCCAACCTAAAGTGTCAAATTTAACTTAAGAAATATTTGATCCTACTTGACATGAAACACACAACTAATCACACTCAGTATGTGGCAGTTTAACAATGGGAATTATAAGGACTGTTTGGGCCACATTTTATGCTTACTACTCTTGTTTCTCAAGTGTACCCTCAAACTTATACAAGCCTTTAGAAGAGATTTCAGTCTAACGTGATGCTTTAGCCAACCCCTAGAGAACATTTTTAAAGCATAAATATCAAGAACATCTTGAACCCCTGTTTAAGTCACATCTACTTCCTCACTCTCCTTCTGATCTCTATGAATCTGTTTAATTGTCATCACCTAAAATGTCACTTCCCTAAGAAATCTTTCCCCAATTCCACTGCTAAGGTTAAGCTTCTCACGCATAGCATCCTCTACTTCTCCACTGTAGCATTTTCACAATTGTAAATATAAACTATTCGTGCAATTTTGTTTAATGCTTGTCTCTCCAGTTTTATATCTGGCACAGTGTTCAATAAATAATTTTGAATGAACAAAGGGATGTATGGATGATTAGATGGATGGATGGGGAAAAATGTCCTTCTCTATCCTCTTTTCTTACTCAAATCCTATCATTGACAAGACGCAGCTCAAGTTTACATGTTATATAAAATCTTCCCCAGCAACACCAACCTACAATAAACCCACACTTCTCTGAACTCCTACAGTTTGGTCTAGGCTCCAGAGTTTAGTCCTTGATTACATCCTGTCTTATATTTGTTTGTATATATGTGAATATTACCTTTCCAATTGACTTTAACACCCTTAAGGGTAGGAATTTGGTTTTTAATAATATCCACCTGCATATGCCCATGTAAATAGGCAAACACTTCATAAATACCTTGTTAATTATTATAACTAAATTGCAATAACTGAAATACCTGCATTCATTTTAGTGAAATGAGTATTCTAAACAAATAAGTAGGAACAGAGTAGACCTCGGTATTTAAGAATCTAACATTCACCGCTTTGACCAGTCAATAATTATTTAAATGTCCATAACATGCAGTAATTAAATGTGTTTCACAGGAGCATGTGCTTTGAGGCTGTGAGTGGCAGCAAGCACTTCCCTAGGGAGTGAGCCTCGCACTTGCCAACAGCAGCACCTCAATGCCGCTTATCTGCTGTTCTCTATCCATAGTCCCATAGGTAGAAACTACCATTAAGCATCCAAAGGGAAAAAAAATCACTTAAATGTTTCAGATATATTATTGTCCTTTAAAAAGAAAATTAGATGCCGTAATGATATTCCTAAATTTATGGATCCTCAAAGTAGTCAAGATATATCCCAGAATGATAATGGCTCATTGTATTTCTTAAAGATCAAATCAAGTCTTTATAAAACCCAAGAATGAAGACATGCCACTGTCATATTTTCCCAAATTCATTAATACTATTCACATACTATATTACTTTCCTTGAGTGGCCACATATCTAACCATTTAGAACATATGTTCTCAAACTTTAGCATGCCTCAGAATCACCTGGAAGGCTTATTACAACACTATTTGCTGCACCCTGCTTCCAGAGTTTCTCATTCAGTAGGTCTGGGGTGAGGCCCAAGAATCTGCAATGCTGACCAAATTCCCAGTGAGGGTGATGCTGCTGAGCCACGAACCACACGTGGGGAACCTCTGCTTTGGAGGATTGAAGCCGAGTTGTTCCAAATTTATATAACCATTTCACTATAATCTATAAAACATTCTTTGACTTTCTTACCATCAGGTGGCAAAAATTATACATTACAAAGACAAATCAAGACCAAATTAGCCATGATGTTTTCAAACAGATGTTATTTTGAAATAAAATATTACATTAGAATTACTATACTGAGAAAATATGTAGTTTTTTTTTTTACTCAAACTAAAATCTGATAAAACTCCTATATAGATCAATTTTGTAATACTTATTACTATTATATTTAAATGATTAACTGATTGCATACCTAACATCTCTTTTCTATCTACTTGATTTCTCTCACTTACCCATAAGGGCAAGGACTATCCTCTCCTCTAGAGTTTACTGTTGTATCCCTATTGCCTAGCACAATGTGTAATACATAACAGGTATTTTTTAAATAATTGTTGAATGAATGAATAAAAAATTTATTGCTGGCCTATTATTATTAAAGGTCCACATACTGGGGGTACAACTGTTAGTTAGATATAACGTCAACTCTCGAGCTACTCACATTCTACTGAGGGAGCAGAAATATATTCAGTTCATCATAAGTCAGTGTAATAAGTGCCTTATAGTAATATGAACAAAATGTTAAGAGACATAATGAAAGGGCTGGTTAAAGCTGCTAACAGGTAGGGACATGGTAGAAGGCTTCAACAAGGAGGTGATAAATCCTAATATGTAGTATATCTACTGTATCACCCCTATTGCTAATAATTTCCAGTATCCATAGGGTTCTGCACTAAGCTTTATGAAGATAAAAAGTATTCTACTCTAATACAAAGTCTGACATGCAAGACTCCATAAAGCAGGATAAGTTCTTTTCTAAGATGTTGCTACTGGTAGACTTTTAAGGAAACTATCACTCTACTACCCATTCTCTTCTAAATCTTTCCCCAAAATTCCCCCTCAAACACTGCAGTGAAGTAAGAGGAAATAAAATTAGATAAACAAGGTTAACAAGATTTTAGAAGGGGTTGAAACCTATTAAATATACATACATAGTTCTGTCCATACTTGTACATAAAAGTAATGAATAAAGAATAAGACAATTTTTTACCATTGCAACAAAAAGAATAAAATACCTAGGAATAAACCTACCTAGGGAGACGAAAGACCTGTAGGCAGAAAACTATAAGACATTGATGAAAGAAATTAA